>NC_049992.1:20968723-21036483 GCF_000003815.2 Branchiostoma floridae | reverse complement strand
AAAGTAGGTAACTAAGAAAGTCGGTATACAAATTATCATTTACGTGTAAACGTAATATAGATAACATTTACCCCCAATAGTTGGAAGCATGACACGTTGCGTTGAAACGCTAGTGAATACAAAGCATGACGCTGTACATTATACTAATTCGCTGTAACGATTATGTTATGTTGGTGGGGAAACGTTGTGATCTGCAAACTACTGTATTTACAAATATCCTCATTTTCCATTCTGTCAAAGGATTAATTTGTTTGTATTTTCCTTATTTCACAGTCTGTCTCCTACTCAAGCAGAACGGATGAGCTGCATGTTTCCTGGGCTGACTTTTCTGATCCTGAGAGCGGCATTGGTCATTACGAGATCGCCGTGTTCTCAGGGACAGCCTGTACAGAGGACTCTGATGAACGGTTCCAAGAAACGGAGTTTGTACCTGTTATTTTCAATGACACAAAATACACGATGACAGACATCACGCTTGAGGTAGGCAATATCTATAGCTTTTACATATGCAGATAGGTTTTACCTTATTGTTTTCTGTCATGGGTTCATGGCTGTTTATTGTTTTAAATACTCACTTAGCATCACGACTGTTTATACATTTTTTTTACCAAGCCCGGTATTCCGTGCTTTGTGAGGCTGCGCACCTTCAACAAGGCAGGTCTGTCAATCATAACGGAGTCCCCACCCGTCCTGCTGGATCTGGAGGATCCGATTGGTGGAACGGTTAAAGATGGGCGGGACTTCAGCAGTGACGTCACTCATCAAAGTTCAACAACCACCATGGAAGGTGAGAAAGAAGAAGAATTCCTATTCATGATTTTATAATTTACGTAAGCCATTTTCTTTGCCATTATTCTGGGTTGTTTATATTGAATTGTAACAAGAAATTATTGCCAAATAAACTCACATTTGAATCGAGCTTATCTGGCAAATCGTTTATGTGAAGGAGAGATATAGCAATGTGCCCGGGACGGTTTATTGTGGAACTCCCGATGCTGCTCTTAACTGCAGCGGAGGCCTTAGGCCTAGACTTCTACTTGCTTCTTCTCTCTGTTTGTCAAAAAAGCCTTAATTCAATTTAGTGTTTTGCCATTGGTACACCTGTTTTTGAATACGTCTTTTACGTGCGATCTTGTCTAAAGCTTAAATTAAATGACGTATAGATATGTTCAGCTCCATTTTATTGTTATATCAATACCAACATAAAATATTAGTGTGCCTATTTCAATATATTGGCATTAATGAAGTTTCGTATTGATACATTTTATCCTCTCGACCCAAGGAACGTTCATCTACCTGCCCACCCATGATGGTGATAAGTGTCCTTCCCGTCAGTACCTCATGGAGAGCGAGGAAGCTGGATGGAGTTCTGTCTCCTCAGACTCTGTTTATGGTCTACTTAGTGACCACAGGATATTGTTCACTCCAGATGAGGTGCGGTTGATTTTGAGACGCATATCATATAATTAGAAAATAACGGAGAGGAATTCAGATAGCGAAAGAGATACTCTATCCTGAGTCAGCTGCAATAATCATCCCATATGTGATCTGAATTGTTCTTTTTTCATCGTTCCTTTTCCATCCTTTATTGCTCTTTTTCTACATTTTTTGAAACCTAAGGTGACATTTGGTGAAGACGGCTTGTCCATCACCATGTCTAGAGACATACAACAGACATTCTACATTTTTTGAAACCTAAGGTGACATTTGGTGAAGACGGCTTGTCCATCACCATGTCTAGAGACATACAACAGACACGGATGTACTCAGGTGCGTACTCCACCCGGGCAGACATGCAGGGAGGCGGCTCCTACAGGTTCGACATGATCGCTGCGAGCGGCGACATCAAAGCCGTCACCAGTGTTGTGTTCTGGGACGGCCCGGCAGGTGTGGTGGGAGACTTGGAGGCGCCAGTAGAGCAGTGGGCTCGGGAAGAAGCTGGACCTGAAGATTGTACATGTTGTCTTAGAAACAACACAGGAAGGTCAGCAAATAACACAGGACTAACAAACTCAACCACAGGTAAGTCTATACACAAATGTGATATCTATTCCTTTCTATGTTTAATGTTCATATTGTCTTTATACGTAGGGTAATTATTGTTTTCTTTTTGTAACATGGCTTTAGAGGATGACAAAATATAATGACAAAGTTGAAACGATGATAACCATTTACTTTATATTAGCTCCTGATGGACAAGATGGATGCCTGTGCAACTGCGCTGAATATCAACTCGACAGTTCAGCCACTCCTGTGTCTGCACACTCAATGACTACAACGGAATACGAGTCGGTTGTTGAAGATAACGTACCTTCTGGTGGCCACACTGATACAAAAGTGCCATATAGAGGATGTGGATTTCAAATTCACCCACGTAACAAAAATCTTTCACTTTATACATTTACAATAAGTTTGTACAGGGTTTATTTATGTCTTTTACAGTTGACACGCATTTTTTTACTCTTTGTTTCAATTCACTAATTAAATTTACACATATCTTTAATTTTAATAGCTTTCACATCCCTTACTCTTTGTACTTTGTAGATGTTGTGACTAGAGATTTGGAGGGGAATTATGCCTTGTTGTGGTGCCGATTTGAGAACGATACAGTTGAGCCAGTTGAAGAGATGATCACTCTAGACTTCGACCCAACAGTCGGATGGCACACTTATGAGTTGAAGATTACTATAGAGAGGACATTTGCTGTGGGGGTAAACATTTTTTCAAATACAAATTTGGATACACTGATTTTCTTTAAACAAGGTGTCCGTGATATATCTTAAACCGTTTATTAACTACATATGTATCGTACGTTAGTATGGAAGCTAATTTGTGATGGTATATATTGAGGTTTTTAGCTGTCTTTCAACACAAAATGTTCAATAACTGTGCGTTGTCCAAGGTGATGAAATATCCCGGAGGTTTTGTATCAATGTGCTCCGACACCTCCAACGAGGCTAACTTAGGTCTCATGTGCTCTAAGAACTAGTCTTTAGGCGCCGCTGAGATCCAGGTGAGTAATTTGTTTCGTAAAGACAGCTACAATCTTTAATATTTACCTTACATATAATCCCTTAAACCATTTTTTTCTATGTAGGAGGATTGGAACCTGGAACTAATAATAGATGGCAGATCTCAGGCCATCATGAGCGGCATCCCAGTTTTCAGTGACCAAGCCCGGCTCACCCTGGCCGTCTGGAACCGGGACGACTTCGTACCTGACGTGCAAGACGTATTCAGTAGTCCTGAAGCTACGGCGTTTTTCAGACACCTGAGGTTAGAGAAATTTGAATCCGTCTTTTGAAAACGTACTTATATCATACAGGGCAACATTGAATAAAATCTTTTATATGCATGTTCGTAGGATGATCCATTATTGGATTGGGGGCAGTGAAAGGACAAAGGAAAATTACAAATTACAAAATTAATTTGATAAATTATGCCTTAAAATGTATGAAATCAGTTTATTTCTTGGTACAAAACCAGGTTGTCTTTGTTTTCAATCGAAAGACAGACATAATGCGCCCCTGCCTTAGAAATTTTCCGCAATGGTACCGATAAAGAAAATACACTAATGTTTCGCAGGTTACCACCGAGCGCAGACAACCTGTGCCGCTATGGAGACCCATTCCGTCCCGGGGACAACAGTGTCTCCGTGTTCTACGCAGGGGTGGGGACCGAGAAGCTGAAGGATGATGTCGCTCCTTTTCGTGAAGTCAGTCAGATCTAAAATTGTTTTGAAATTCCATTCTGTACGTCATAACACGCTTAAATTAGAATTAGAAAGCGCGTTCATTTTAGTAATGACGTATCAAAAACCATTACTTTTATCATCAGGTCGCCCGTCCTTGCGTGCCTTGTCTGAAGCCATGTGACAAGTTCGACTGTGACCCGGACTGTTCGAGCATGGACACTTCAGCCTTCCATGTCAGGATAGACAACCTGACACTCAGTCCTAATGTCAGCTTCAAGCAGCTGGATGATATAAACGTTACAGACGGTGCTGCGGTCTACTACATCACAGTGAAAGCCGTGTCAGGTATGTTCATGAAGCCAGCCTGTATTAGGTTTTCATATGTTTGCCTCGAATAAGATATACAAAAAGAAAGATATACTGCATCTATCATTCCAATAAGCATAAATTGTACGGGTTTTCTTCATATGTTTGACATATTCTTGATCCATGATCATCATATGCTTAGTCGCATTGTGCATTATATATATTTTGTAAAAACAAAATATACGTTGCTAATCGAGTTTCTCTATAATCAACAGGATCAGGTCGTGTGGTTATGTCGTCCTCTAATGGCGTGAACATAGACGTGACACCCCCGGACATACAGAAGATTTACCATGTGGACATGTCGTGGGATGATGAGGAGATAAGCGACTTCCAAGGAAGCAACAGTACCATCGCTGTTAGGTACAGGGCTTTCGATAGAGAAAGCCAGGTAGGTGATCTGATAACACAACCGTGCTCTTTCGAAAAGTTTTAGGGCATGAAAAAAATGGTTGCAAATTAATGATAAGAAATATTAAAAGCTTGTGTCTGTTGCAGGTGGTGGAGTACTTTTGGGCAATAGGAACGTCTCCAGGGGGAACAGACGTACAGCCTTTTAGGTCAAATGGACTAAAGGTCCTAGCAGTGAACTCTGACCTTGAAGGACACCTACTTCACGGATCCACATATTACGTCACTCTAAGGGCTGTGAACGGGGCAGGATTACAATCTACAGTAATGACATCAGGTGATTCAAAATCCTATACAAGCTTTGTGCAAGGTTTGTAGATATTTGTCATGATAGAATGGACTTTAATTAATGTTTTGCTTATCGTCAGCATCTTGAGAAAATATGCATCGTTTGTACAAGCTTATTAGCCAATATAGCACTTATAGTCTTATAGTAATCACTTATGTAATCGCTTTTCTTCCTTGATTCTTTAGGTGTAACAGTCCTCTTTGGAAATCCAGACGTTGCTCACACAAACACGACGGTTCCGTTTGGCGAGGAAGTTCCCCTACCAGAAGATGTGCATATTGATGACACGGTCATGATCACTGACCTCAGCTATGCAGGATTGTCCTGGGGAACTCCACGGGAAGAGGAAGGCATCACAGCAACCTGTAAGTAATTATCGCTATAAGAATTAAGTGTACTTTTTTTTTAATTTGAAAAGGATACTACAAAGTAACATTCTGCATAATTATTTACATAGAGAACATCAAAAGCATACAGACTATGGAACTTTGGGCTACAATATATTATATTCATATACACATACTTTACCAGTGACCACAAAAGGTTAGTAGTGTTTTTAAACACTACTAATTTCTTCAATTTTGAAAAAAACGCGGCTACCAACAGTGTATAACTCATATTGTTAAACAAAACATCTCATTATGTAGTATTATATTGTAAAAGCAGTCACATGTTAGAAGCATTAGTTCAACGTTATCTGCTTAGCATAATGTCAATATGCTCCTCGAAAAAATGCATTTTCTTCAACTTAGTTTTCAGTTTGAGCAGTGACGCTAATGGAATGAATGACGTCCTTCCACTGACCCGGGTCGGAGGCGGTGGTTCTGGGTCCGTGATCATTGTAAATGGAACCATTCAAACACATGGGAAGGTTTCTAACGTTTCTGACTTGCAACGGGATAGTCCAGAGGAAGAGGCAGATTCAAGTGACTTCCACATGGAGCCTGGGAGGTACGCATACGTGAGAGTAACTCTGCCCAATTTCAGTACAAAGCTAAACTGTCATCCAACACAAAAGTATGTTCGCATCAAATTTCAACAATCACTGTTGCCTTCTTTAGGATCAATACAGATAAACAATCACTTCAAAACGTAACCTCGCACGTGATCTTAGTAACACGTGATCTTGTTTAACTTAAGAAGGCGGCGATGGTTTTTGGATATTTGATCCGTGCATGCTATAGTATTAATGTATGGTTACTTCATACATACATACATGTGTATGGTTATTATCAATATAGATAAGCTGTAATGATAAAATTAATATGTCGAATTTATGGCCTGTATTCTTACCGGTATGACGCATCTATAGACACTTTAGAGAAAACTGCTATGCTTCATACATCTATTTGAATACACGAATTTATACAAATCAATGGCGTATTAATGATACAGTAAGTGATATTCTAGTTCTTTTGAGTATTTCTCTAAAGAAGTCTAATGAACTTTTAAAATGTAAAACTACGCTTGCAAGTACAAAGCTCCTCTCCATGTCTATCTGGTGCAACATTTCATTCCACACTGTCTTACCCTTTAGAACGCTGTTCCCTACTCTCCGTGTGTGTAACGGTGCCCACCAGTGCACAGATGTCAAAGCCAAAAAAATCATCTACATCCGTAAGTTTCTGTATTACACTTCTTTCATCCTTCAAACTTGATACAATAATAGTAGGCAAATAGGCCAAAAGTTTAATTGATTCAACATAGTTGGTTACCAGGAAAACCTTTTTAGTCATGCTTAGGGCATCTAGCTTAGGGCTACACACGTATTTCTGAGAGGACGCAAAACAAAGGGTCTTGTGTACAAAGAGGTTCTCGACCACGTTAAATCGTAAATGAAATTTGCAGCCCTGTGTGCCTAACTAGACTAAAGTCGTCCCAACCAATAGCTGACAAATAATATATAATTATGTGATAATGATGATTTAACAATATATGTTTATTTGGTTGTTACACTAACAAAATTAACTTAGGATTAATTCTTTTTTTTTTTTTTCATTTACCTGACAGGACCGTCTGATCAAGCTGGAACCTCCCGTCATGGCGAAAGTGCAAAAATCATGCTGAACATGCCAACATCTGAAACCATCGCCATAAGGACAAAAGAAGGTTGGGGACATATTTGATTTTCCCGCTTTCGAATTCGATGTAAAATTCCATTCATCGGTAAGTGTGTATCCTAGCCTTGGAGTCTTTCTACAATATTGCTAGTTTAACTATCTAGACGATAGGGCAAATCAACAGTTACATAGAATGAAAACTTAGTAAAAAAAACATCGGTAATTTTATTTTGGCGTCTTAATTGATATATTGCATTATGGTAATATATTGTAAAGCGTATACAATGTGAGGTTTGGTAACTTGTAGTTTGACAACTACACGTGTTCACAACCACATCTTAATATCTATCTAGCACTTTTAAACAATGACTGACTCAGAGGTTTGTAAGGTCATCTTATAATTGATTAAAATTCTGAAACTAGAGAATATTGTTAATTATTTGGCTTTAAGCTGTTCACATGCTCACATCGTAGCTATTGAAATAAAACTAGCATATTTTTACGTTCTCTGTGCATATCATAAGCAATAATTCTGTGTTGCAGGAGTGAAAAATGGAACTACCTTGGTGGCAGGCCTATTGACAAAAAGAGACGTTTCCGCTGAATATACTTCCGATGCGTCTGTCAACTTCAGGTCCTTTGTTGCTAATACCGATTTTACGTCAACCTTTACGGAACGCTGGCTAAATAACAGGTGAAAAGATCAGTCTGCATTAAGGAAGTAACATCTATTGGTTAGCCTGACTATATGTTAATGCAACAATCTTATACCGAGATGATGATTGAGGTTTGAGTTGGCAAAATCATTGCAGACTTGGCTCATTCCTTTTAACCATTTTTACTTTACTTAGATGAACCGCTATGATATATTGGCCATTACAACATGTTTTATTTTTTAACAGAATAAAACATTGGCTAGGCGTGAATTTCTTCGTGACGACATTGGGGAATGTGGAGGTACCAGGTCCCATTAACATCACCCTGCCTATCAACACGACACTGATAGAACTAGGACTGGAACCAAGACTTCTCTATTGGAACTCTGGTAAATTCTTATATGTTAGTGTTGGATGCTAAGGAACACAAAGAGTGACATAACGGTCATAAATGGTGATAACGATGAAAGTTTATCAAGCTGTCATATTCTAAAAGTATATGCCATACTGTTCTTTATTTGCAATAGACGTGTAATAAATCTAGATTACCTACAGCAAGCAAAGAGTCAATATGTGTTTCCTTCTCTAATTCCTGATTATCATCCTTTTTACGCACTTGCATTACAGCTTAAGATATTGTTTTACATAACATCTACTTACATGACTTTATCAGAAAACATTTGTTCTATTTTCTAAATACAGAAATGCAAGAGTGGCAGGATGCGCAGAGGGCCTGTGGCATAGGAGAGATGGTACAGACTGTTGTTGATTGGCCAAACAGATGCGCACATTTTCAGGTTTGTGTCTCATTTCATTTAAAGATTATATTTCCAACTAAATCATTATCTTCACCGCCTTGTTTTGTTGCTATCTGCTGATTAACTTTTCGACTGCAGCTCAACAAGATCCCGCTAAACTGTTATGTCTAAGCCATGGCTTGTCCCCTGCATTCCTTTTCCTTACTTGGTACGAGTTAAAGGCATACTAATATTTCTATTATACCTATATCTATCTTTCCATCTTATGTATCATATCTATATAAACGTATCATACTTTCATACGTCGGTGAATGCACTGATTTCTTATTTCATTTTGATTATAATTTCGAGTTCTATTATGTTAAACGTTGTACAATTGATTTGCTCTATGCTGTCTTTAATTTACTTGCGTAATTATTTGTAGATTCTTGGTTTATTACCATGTCTTTGCTTTCATTTCAGCCATACCACAACTATTGATTTAAGTACTGAATGAGATAACATTTTGACCTTCTTTGTATTATTATTGCGAGAGAAGCTCGTTACTTAAGACTATGTGTTAACAATTTTCTGTATGGCCTGTATTAGGTGTGCACCACAAATGTTCACAACATCGAAATGGACTCTCCTGTAGCCCGACAGCACAAAAGTGTAGAAGACTCTAAACAAATCTTCCAAGGACCGTCCCATTTTACACTCGCTGCTGTAGAGAAGAGCTCCTTCAACTCCCGACCTGTCATCGTATCTCACAGTCGCGTGGAAGCGCAGGAAGATGAAGAAAAGGACATTTGGATCAGATATTTTGACCTGGATGGGGATCGCCTGTCCTTCTCCATCTCCGTTCCACCTTTGTTTGGAAACGCCCGACTTGAAGAGAATGAGGTGTGTACTAGTACTACTTCACATTCCCTATTTGTTACACCTATTTTTAGGTATTGAAGTGACTGAGATACCGAGAAAATGATTCGATTTTCCTTGCATTGCTAACAGATGTTAATGCCAGAACGTCACAAAGATCTCATTTATATGATGCATTTTGATGCATTATATATAAAATTTATGTTCATATGTAGAAAGCACATGTTGGTCTCCGAGACATGGACCTTATGTCTGCCATGTGCGACAGAGTCATCTAGAAGCACTTCATTGTATCACCAGATGGAGGACTGAACTAAACTGATGTTTGTTATTATATTCTTCAATGTTTGATTTGGTATCCAAAATTTTCTTCTTTAATGAGTTTAAATGTGTACAATTTCCTTTTTAGGAATACGCAGTTGTGTACTACACCCCCTGTCTTGACTGTTACGGCACAGACAAGATAAACATCTCGGCTGTAGAGATGTTACCAGACAACCCGCACAGCATCAACATACAGCTGGTGGTGGAGGTGGAGCCGCGCAATGACGACCCGGTCCTGTTTGTCCTTGTTGAGGATAACCCCGCCTTGATAGTACCGACCAAAAGGTTAGACCTGACGGTTGAGGCTAACCGCATGTCTAATCTGCACTACCGGGACCTGCAGGTCATCGTGGGAGCGTACGATGTCGAACCCGCTGACCTGCTAGTTCTGGACTTTAGTGTAGAAAGTAATGGTACCATGTCAACATCGCAACAGGAACGGCGGGCAGACTTCGTAAGTCTCAATATCTGCAGCACCAACAGCACGTGGTTTACGGTTATCCAAGAACGCGGCACAAACGGTACATCAGGACCTCTTCAACTGGATCCATGTGACATCCAGGCGCCCCATGCTTTACAAGACATGGCTTGGGTATTCACTACACTCACGTGTAGGCCACATGAAAACTTCACAGGTAATGTTTATCAATAGCTTTCTATGTAAACAAAAATAGGATGAAGGAGAATTCTTGTTACACAACCAGTGGGTACTTACATAGCTTACGTTTCGATGTCTCTCAGACAGCTTCGTTAGAGAAGCATTCTACCAACCTGATGAAACTAAGTAAAAAAAAAATTAGATATTTGCTATAGATTTTTTATTGCTCAAAGTCTTTTACCTTAATTTTACACATAATTCATTTCTTTAAAGAAAGCATTGTGACAAGTTCACTACATTTGAATTGACAGGCAAGGATGTAATCAAGATCAACGCCAAGGATCAACATGGTGGCCTGTCCCGTGTCGTGACCCTTGACCTTTACGTTTTGGAGAACCTCTGTGAACACGGGGGACAGTGCGTTGGTGACGTCACAGATCCAGACTGCACATCGAAGGACAGGACCAAGGGGTTTGAAAGGTAAATGTTGATAGTTGGTGTTTGCTTAGCTGCCATGCTGACAACTATCGCTTCTCTTGACATTTTTTTCATAAATTTTATCTACTTTGATTTTGCGAAAGACATCAGTGAAGTTATCTACATTGACAAAATCAGCTCCGATGATGATGAAACATAACCATGGGGCACATATGTTGCAGAAAGAGTTACATTCATCATGCTTATGGCTTTGATGAATATATCCTGATAGGTACTGGTGTAACTGTACGAGCGCACCCGGATGGACAGGCAGACTGTGTGAAATTGACTATGACGAATGCCTTTCAGCGCCGTGCCCTAGCAACTACACATGTGTTGACAAGGTGAGAAGTGTAAATAAATTGTGATTGAAATCCTGGTAATTTTAGAGGAAATATTTCGTCCTATAACTGCTGTCGCCTTTGTCAGGCCATTAACACTGCCATTTGTTACATAGCTGATCATTATCTCCAACAGGTGAACGGTTACGTCTGTGAGTGCGGAAATCCCAGCTGGCCTTGCGCGGGGAAGTTGACAGCCTGGCAGATCTGCCTGATCGTGCTGGCCGCTGTTTTCCTGCTGCTCCTGACTATAGTCGTATGGAGGAAGTGGAAGATCTCAAAGTATACCTGGTTTTACAAATAGGAGATAAGAATATAGAAATAGAGATAAAGAGAGTGTATATGCTACATATATTTATTGAGCTCATGAAAAAGAAAGCGGCGAAGGAGAGAGAGAAAAATCACAGTAGAGGTAATGGTAGATGTTTTGATTAGAATAAAATCGTTAGCATTATGTAACATTCCACATTTGTGCTGCATCTGCTTTTTCCTTATCCTTTTTTTCCACGTCTATGCTATCTTATTTGGATTTTCTGCTCCTTTTATGCTTGCTAGTTGGTTGTGCAATAATGGTAAAATGTCTGTACAATTTAATCACTGCAGCAGCCCCAAGAAGGTAGGCTCTATATTCTTCAGGACGTCAAGGGTATCGCCGGACGCAACAATGATTAAAGTGTAAGTAAAGATCGCGTTTATTTCAAATCAAAGAAAAGGATCATCCTTTAAGTACCACCGCACGGCGGATTTGATAGTAAAAGTCGACGATTTCTTATTTCATCTATAAGTACTGCATTGTTATAAATGTTTTAGAACCAACGCTAGAATGCTAATTAACTAACTGCACAGAGACTTTCGCAAGGGTTTAATTTTCGCGGTTTTCGCGCTGACCGCGAACCTAAAACCACAGCGAACATTTTTCCATGGTGGTAAGAGACTGCAGTGCATGGTGCTACCGTGAAATTAAAACCACCGCGATAATTCCTTTTCCCTGATACACTGCAGTGTATGGCAGTAGGAGACTGCAGTGCATGGTGCTACGGCGAAATTAAAACCACCGCGATAATTCTTTTTCCTGATACCGCGAAATTACATCCTCGCGACCTTAAATGCATTTACAGTAGTTAGCGTCATTTGCAAACTTTTAGTTGGCTATTTATCAATTTAGATATATAGAGGCTATTGCCATAAGGATAATGGTAGGGAAAGATTATATTATATATTATTGGCTTTTTAGCTTCCTTGTGCACCTAATTCGAATCAAGTTTAAATCACCTAGTAACAAAAATATTTATTGTCCGTTTATTGAGCTGTATCTGATGGGTTATCCTTTGCATCAGGAAACCAATCAATGGTGTCCGTGACGATGACGTCAAGGGTCTGAAGCTGCCTGAACCACATCGTGCCACCGGAAGGGAGAGAGATGGGGCCTCCCCGGGAAAGGTACGAGACGTCTCAGTGTTGTCCATCGTCAATATGTATTAGAGTGACCTTATAGTCAGGACGCTGACACTAATCAAAATAAAAACATGACAAATTCGCAGGTACGCCGTGCTTGGGGAGATGACAACACTTCGGCCAGTAAAGCTGCCGCCTTGTTCAACTGGACGTGGAGCCCAACTCGCAGTGCCGAGACTCGCAACCGTCCCAAAGACCTACAGGACGGGGCTGTCACTGAGATGATGCCGCTGCCAGGGATGCCTCTGAAGACGACTGACCTCTGAACCTGAGAAACGACATTGTAACTTGGCATAGACATTTGCTTCAGCCTAGAGTGAAACTGTAGAAAGGTTGCAAAGCTTTTTTTGTGTCTTTTCATGTGAATTCCTCAAAGTAGACAATTCCATTTTATAGTGGTGAACTATGTACGGTTAAATCGTTACATGAAATCTATCAAAGGTAAATGGAAAAAAGTACATAGAAACAAAACCAAATTAAGCACACATCATGTTGGAATATTTCCATAATGAATTTAGGCCCATTGCTAAGTGTGGTTTAATATCTCTGAATTCTTAAAGATGACGAGCAGTTCCATAGCTATTCCAATTTAATCATTGTATGTATTGATCATTATAATTATCTTTACTTACAACAGACTTAATTTTATGGGTAAATTTCACTTACGTTGATTTTTGGTCTGGTGTTTAAAATGTCCACATGTGACCGAATGGATCCCTCCATAGATGTCCTGTCCCCTCTTTCAAAAAGAACGACAGGAAAAATATCATCGTCATGGCGACGATTATCTTTTACAGGACCTGGCTTACTTGAGCTGACCATAAGACAAACTAAGCCTAGGAAAGATTGGACTGGATGTTTACATTTGTTATTTAGCACCATGTTTTTGCTGGATGTTTTTCGGCCTGTCGCATTTTGGGTCTCCAGAGGATGTGATTCATAAAATTAAGTGTGTCTGGCCTAATCATAGTAACTATTCTTAACTTAACCTTCTGTCGTTCTATATAGCTGTGTGTTTTCAGCTTTGCCAGCAAATCAAAAATGCTATTGCAGCAAAATGTTTTGTGTTGAGTTGTCCTTTATGGAATGGCAGGAGAAGCTGTGAGTATTTACATTGAATTGTGTGCATTCTTTATTTCACTTGATATTGAGTAAATTATAGACAGCATGACTGGTCCCTTTGTTTTTCCGCAAACCCTGTAATGTTTTACAAAAGATGAACCACAACATTCATATTGGTTCATGGCTTTGAAGGTTATTACAGCCTCGGGTGGGATTTCAACCCCTAAAAAATGACTGTCGCATGAGAAGATACAAAGAATTAAAATTCTAGTAGTAGCCATGATGATAATGATGATGAGTAGCCAAAAATGGAACAATTCAGTTTCCAAAATGATTGTTCGGCAGATGAAACCAGCTAGCCTGGCCCTCTGACTTATCACGTCAGATCACTTCCGTCACTGATACTGGAGGCTGTGTGAGGTGGTTTATGCCTGTCGCCAAATTCGGTAACAAACGTTACCACCACGGCTACGATGGTTGCCACTGTTATATCATCCACGTATAAGACTAGAAATTGCCGTTTTTGTGACGCTTACAGTTTTTTTCTGTTTTTTTTTAAAGAAACAAAAAAGGGTCATTGACTGCCATTTGTATCCGACCTTGCTTACAAAATGTTGTACAGAAATGACTGTAACAAACGTTACCATTGTTTGATGCTTTCTAAGCATTCTGTCTGACCAAATGCAAAAATGCTGCCCACTTTTTAAATGTCCCTAGGGACGTCAACTTATGCCTAAATGATGTAGCCAATAATGTTAATCCTTTTGAAGATAAACGTTACCGGTAACGTTTGTTACCTGCCCTGTAATACATTACCAATTAGACCAAAAATAATAAGTTTCCATTTTTTGGCTATGGTTAAGAGAGGAATTTTCCTATACAACCAGGTATTTTCTCTTAAAATAAAGCGGATTTATTTTTCGACCAAAAAAATGCCATTTCGATTTCAATGAGAACGAGTGAAATGCGTTAATTTATACATACCTCTATTGTCGAGAATGGCGGACGACATATTTGGTCAGAGATACTTTCCCTGACTTTTTTTTACATTTATTTTCAGTTATCCATTAATATGAAAAATAAATACATTGTACAAATCACAATATATTTCATATACTTTTTTAAATGACCCATACCCGCGTGCCTTGGACATTATTAAAGGTTAAACCGAACGGCCGTATTTGCTGATTTTTGTTCTATAGCATAAGTCATATTTTAACCCCATCCTTTTTTATTTCTTATTCAAGAACACATAACAAAGACAATGTGGCGCTGCACTCAAGTTATAAAAGCTTATTTCAACAGCGCCACATAACAAAATACAGAACATAAATAAACTCAGTTAATCAGTGCGCCAAAGTCTCATCACCCTAAGACATAAAGTAGTACCGATGTTAGCCTAAATTACCGTCAACTTTATAGGATAAAGAGAGAATAACAGTGACAATGAAAAAAACCATTACCATGGCGACGGTAATATTGTTTGCCTTTGTTATACAGGCAAACCTGTCTATAGCGGCCACTCAAGGGAGTGGTCAAAATTGGCCACTATAGAGAGGTGGCCAATATAGAGAATGCTAATTAATTGACCACAAGCAATAAGTTACACATCGTTTTAGTACCCACTGATCTTTATTCACATAATACAGTACTGTACATGTACTGCAATGGTTTTTATATGTATTGAGAAAACAAAAGGTAAAACAAGGTTTTATTAAATGTTATACAGTTGATATTGTCTGAAGAGGATGATATCGTCATATTTCTTTGATCTTTCGTCTTGTATCCTTTGATACTTCGCCGTCCGTGTTCCCGCTCTCGTTCACACGTCAGATTTGCCCATTATGCTAATGTGGTACTCACAAGAAAAGTCTCGTCATTTTAGACTTATCTCTTAATAACTGGAAGAATAAAATCCACTCAAGTCTAAAGTTCATATCATTTTGTCTTTGTAACAATTTATTTAGAAAGCTTTTGTGCTGTAAATCAACCTAAGCGATAGTGTATTAGAACGTAACTTTATCACAATTTACCTCCGTAATATTGGTGTACCCTATTTCTTAATCATTACGAATCCAAGGGACCGACAAAAAGTGGCCACTATGGGCAGGTGGCCGGTTGCAAAGGTGGCCGCTAATACAGGTTTGACTGTACATATAATGTAAAAATCATTGCAGTACATGTGCAGTACTGTATTCTGTGAATAAAGATCAGAGGGTACTAAAACGATGTGTAACTTATTGCTTGTGGTCAATTAATTAGCAAATTCTCTATAGTGCCCACCTCTCTACAGTGGCCAATTTTGACAAGTCCCTTGAGTGGCCGCTATAGACAGGTTTGCCTGTATATGGTTTCTATACACGTCCTCTGCCTGGTGCTGAACTCACATTTACACGTATTATCCTCCTACTGACTTCACACTGGTTCTGTCCTTGGTTCTGAACTCACATTTACACTGATTATCTCCTACTGACTTCACACTGGTCCTGTCCCTGGTGCTGAATTCAAATTTACCCTGATCATCCTCCTACTGACTTCACACTGGTCCTTTCCCTGGTGCAGAACTCACATTCACACTGATTATCCTCCTACTGACTTCACACTGGTCCTGTCCCTGGTGCTGAACTCACATTCATACTGATTATCCTCCTACTGACTTCACACTGGTCCTGTCCCTGGTGCTAAACTCACATTCACACCGGTTATCCTCCTACTGACTTCACACTGGTCCTCTCCCTGGTGCTAAACTCACATTCACACCGGTTATCCTCCTACTGACTTCACACTGGTCCTGTCCCTGGTGCTGAACTCACATTCACACTGATTATCTCCTACTGACTTCACACTGGTCCTGTCCCTGGTGCTGAATTCAAATTTACCCTAATCATCCTCCTACTGACTTCACACTGGTCCTGACCCTGGTGCAGAACTCACATTCACACTGATCATCATCCTACTGACTCTGCACTGCTCCTGTACCTGGTGCTGAACGTACATTCATACTGATTATCCTCCTACTGACTTCACACTCGTCCTGTCCCTGGTACTGAACTCACATCGACACTGATTATCCTCCTACTGACTTCACACTCGTCCTGTCCCTGGTACTGAACTCACATCCACACTGATTATCCTCCTACTGACTTCACACTGGTCCTGTCCCTGATGCAGAACTCACATTCACACTGATCATCATCCTACTGACTCTGCACTGCTCCTGTACCTGGTGCTGAACGTACATTCATACTGATTATCCTCCTACTGACTTCACACTCGTCCTGTCCCTGGTACTGAACTCACATTCACACTGATTATCCTCCTACTGACTTCACACTGGTCCTGTCACTGGTGCTGAACTCACATTCACACTGAATATCCTCCTATTGACTTCAAACTGGTCCTGTCCCTGGTGCAAAACTCACATTTACACTAATAATCATCCTCCTACTTACTTCACACTGGTCCTGTCATTGGATCGGAACTAAAATTCAGTGATTATCCTCTTACTGATTTCCCATTATCCTGTCCCTGGTGCTGAACGTACATTCACACTGATTATATTCCCACTGATCCTATTACTATTGTATAGTGTTAGATGAATAACACATGTGGCTTTTATTTTCTCGGGCCGGCGCAAACCAACTGTTATTGTCAGTTGGAAGAGATTTATGGACAACCGACGTACGTAGATATACCCCTCTTACACATAGCCGAATTTAGCACCAGAACACAAGCCGACACTTAGCCACATACATCGTGTCTCACAGACACAAACACACACGGACACGGACGCACACCCACACATACATACACACACATACACATACGCGCACGCACTCGTACATATACACACGTATAGATTTACAAACTTATGGCTATAGAAGTATATTACCAGATTTCCGCCAATTGCTACAATTTCCCCACCAAGAGATTTAGCCTTCTCCAGTTGCTTCCTAAGTAAATCCAACCACTCTACAACAGCATGCTGTAGCTTGTTTATTTGCAAATCGTTAACACACACCAGGTCTAGGCAACACCACAAGGGCGTGTGACAAAGCACTTTGCACGGTTCTGATTGCATATTTGTCTTTTTCGACATTTCCCAAATGCATACGTTTATAAGAAGTTAGTGAGTCTGTAATAGTGTTATGGCTATTCATTCAACAGCTTGCATCAGAATATTTGACGGTTAAATGAAATTTGTCAGTTTATCAGTGTAATGTTATGTTGTTACATTCAATTCAACGAATAATGGATTTTACGCATTAAACTTGAATCCGAGAGCAACCACACTCCAAACAGGCGAAGAACGCCGATTACTACATGTACTACTTGACGTATGTAAGCCGGTCGGGTGTCCATGTTCACGGAGCGGCTCTCCTGGCAGCTAACCCCCGCAGTTCTCTCAGCTCAGTGGCGGGTCTGGTCGGGCGGCTTGCGGCACCATCCAGACTCTCCACACTGTGCTTCGGGTTCCACTCCCAGCTCAGCAGGGCGGCAGCCTGTCTGTCCGCAGCGCCAGCGGCGTCAGTCTCCCAAGCCCGGGGCACCTGGAAGTACCAGCGGCACAGTTTGCGGCCTATTTTCTACCCGACATGCATGTTCTTAACTCACTCATCTAACCAGAATTATCTTATCCGATTCAAGAACATTGTTCTCACCTATCACTTCACCTATCCCATGACCTCTTTTCGGGTAGTTGTTGGCACCAAGACTAGACCATTCTCCTCCAACTAACTCTGTCCTCCGCCGCTCTCATAGCTTTGGCTAGGCGAGTCTTAAATATCATATACTCTTTTTCACAGGCAAAACTTACGCTTTGGAATGCGGTATAGTCTGGTCTCCCTAATGTAGACAAGGCTTCGTCGGTGCCGGAGGCAACATCGGATTGGGATGCCTCAGGAGCGCGGGCTTTGATGCCTGTGTTAGTCTGTTTGTCTCCGGGTTTACTGCTGGAGCTGAAAACCATGCCAAAAAGTTGAACAAATAGAACCACTTACGAGCTTAAGTTTATTATTTAAAACTTCATGCCAGGAAGCTAACTGCTTAAAGGAACAGAGTATAAAAATAGGAGATATACAAGTGACAATCATCATCATCATCATATCGTTCCGTGCCAGTACTGCAGCCAGGCCACAGCCTTCTAATTAGCTTCCAGTAGAAAGTGACAATGAACAGTGATAAATGCTACTCGAATACTAGTGTTGGCTATTTCTACCTGTCAGGTTGATTTTTGCATAATTTTTGACGAGTTGCATCTAATTAAGATGTAGAAACAAAGATAAGGTTATGCACAATGCTAATAAAGTATCTCCTAATCTAGAAAAGTAAAGAAAGTAAGCTTAATGCCGGGGGATGTTTATAGAGGCTGTACAATAAATGCATACAGATAGACATTCAAACAACGAAGGTTCTAGATCCAATATTATGTTCAACTTACAGACTGGTGAGTGGCAAGTCAGTGACCATGGGTGCCACTCTCGCGCCTTTCAGGAACATCGAACCACCCTTTCTCGTCTTAGGACTAAAGGGGAGAAAAGACAACAAAAAGCATGAAAGACTCGAAACTTAATAGCCACGATGAATGTTGATGGATCCTGCACGACTCTAAGGTAGAAAAAAAACATTTTGACAAGCAGCTTTCATAGAATATCTACAAACGGAGCAACACAAGCTATTCATGTTATCTTATATTTTATCAAGAACAAATGCGTTTAAGTCATCATAGTTTAAGTTGTAGTGAATACATGGAACACAGCTTTATCCGTTATGCTTTAAACACTGAATGCAAGAAGTCAAAATGACAATTCGTGCTTTGTCCCCGTTTAGTTCACGGTATATAGATGGTATTAATGTGCATGTATTTGCAAGGAAGATCATTGCCGTTATCGTTATCAATAATTGTAAATGTTCTCAATTTCAATAAATACTGTATGTTGTATCGACATTGAGGGCATGTATTATGTATTCTGTCATGCTGAACTGACCTGGATTTTTGCCACTTTTTCCACCAGAAGAACGCCAGGATGACGAGGACAGCTGCCGCCAGCGCGCCTCCCGCGATCACACCGACCTCCCAGGGTTCCAGGGCATGTCCACAAGGCCAGCTGGGATCGCCACAGTCACAGAGGTAACCATTCAGCTGTTCAAGAGTTTATAAAATGGTAAAAATATTTAGCATCATTACTCACAATGGCAATGGTTTTATTGGACAAATTTGCCATATCATCATTGAACGTAATTAAGTGTCATCAAACGTCCTGGGCGGTTAACGCGGCGATAGCGCCGTACGCCGTAGGTTTAGGAAGAATCGGGCGCGAATAGAATTCAATTTCTAATTCAGCGGGACTTTCCTCGCACCTAAATCCCTAATACACATATATGTCACAGTAGAGAGCACGATCGAGGACAATTCACTCAAGAAATGTACTGATTAGTGTAAAACTTTTAACACCTCACAATTTGCACACGGACATATTGTTTGATCTCCTGTTGGTATCTTTCACATATCATTAGATTTTTACCACTATTTCATCAGAAATTACTTTATTAGAAAACATACATTAGATTTATATACAGTGGAAGCCGCTTGATTGCACACCCCATTTGCCAGTGCATTTCGTGCAATTGTCCGAATGGTGCAACAAAGCGAAGTTATTAAGCTACTCTGCACCACCACGGGATTTTGCGATTTCGTGCAATTAACAGTAGTGTGCGATTATCCGTTGTGAAATTAAATGGCTTCCACTGCATCAGAAAACATACATGAAAAAAATTGCTAAAGTATACATTATAGTGTGCCTTGAGTTAAGTTGAAGAAGTAAATATAGTGCGGTAGTCTTGAGTGAAGTTAAAATTGTAAAAGTGACACAAGTTAATGAGTGTAATAAGTTAATAGGTTTGCAGTAATATTGAATAAATCATTATTCATCAAAAAAGTATTGATGTTTCCTATATCTTAGCATCATTTGAGTTTGGATCGATGTTTGGCTTAGGACAGATCCCGGTTGCAATCTGTGCTAGTAGAATCGCCTATGTCCTAGTACAGATCCCGATTGCAGTCTGTTTCCTATATCTTTTCAAAATTATTTGAGTTTGGATCGGAGTTGGTCCTATAACATATCCCCATTGCAATCTGTACTAGCTATAGTAGAAATGACGATTGCGCTAGGACAGATCCCAATCGCAGCCTGTCCTAGGACCAACTCCAATCCCAGATTGGTATCCAGCTTGAATTTTAATGTCATTCCAGTGTCCGTCAATCGCAACATTGCCATTTCATTTTGTTTTCAAGCATCCCTTCACTAAACACAAACTTTACCTTGTCGATACAAGTGTAATTTGCGGGACACGGTGTGGAGGAACAGTCGTCAAAGTCAAGTTCACAAAATCTGCCTGTCCAGCCAGGTGTGCTGGTACAGTCACACCAGTACCTGCAGCATTTAAAATAAACCTTGTTATTTTTCATGTCTGTTGACTCTGACGTGTGTAGACGCACAACAATACGTTCGACGTTAAGCATACTATCATATTTCCCATAACATCATCTTTTCGCTGCGTTTCAAACGAATTTGCCAATTCCTTATAAGAATTTTTAATACCGTAAAAGCCTACCCGTCAAAACCTTGACTGCGCTGTGGCGATGTACAGTTGGGATCTGTGACGTCACCAACACAGGATCCGCCATGTTGGCAGAGATTCTCCAGCACGTATATGTCAAGGTTCACGACCCGGGACAGGCCACCTTGGTCATCTCGTGCATTGACCTTGATAGTATCCATACCTGAAGATCAAGTTAAAAGAAAAGGCAAGCGAACGATTCTACTAATGAACAGTAATAACACCGGGCGTCAAACTGACACAAACTACCGCTCTAAATAGTACTCATATCGCGAAGTGCCGAAACTTCGACAATGCTCTTAATTAGAACGAACTATTGGTTATATTGTCTTATTGTGGAGAGGTGATTATGCATGTGCTTTTGTTTTCAAGTTTTATACAGAAGAGTCTGATAAAATACCAGTGATTGAACAAAATTGACACCAACCGACGACCTGGATTAAGACACTGATTTGTTGTGACATTTAACTCGTCAATGTACTATTTACGGACCCACCCGTTACACACAAGCAAAGTGTGTAAGGTATGAAAGTCAAGTATAAAAACCTTCATATGATAATCATACCTGTGAAGTTTACAGCCGGTCTGTAGGTGAGCCTCGTGAACACCCAGCCCATGTCATGTAGGGGATGCGGAGCTGCAGCTCCACACGAGTCCAGCTCTAACGGTCCTGTTGTTCCGCTCTTCACGTACGCTTCTACGACTGAAAACCAGTTGTTCTGACCCCTACACGGGTGGCTGGTGTTAAAGCTAACCTGATGTATTTGGTTTGATATCAACAGAGTGCAGTTGCTTTGTGCCTCAAAAGCCAGATTTATACTGTCTGAATTATCAACATCATATGCAGCTACAATGATCTGCAGATCTTTGTAAACGGCATTGGAAAAGCGGTTAACTTCAACAGTCAGTTCTACGGATAATGCTGGAGCCTTGGACACAGGGCTGTCGTTAGCGATGACAAACAGGACCGGGTCGTCATTGCGGGGCTCCACCTCCAGCACCAGCTGCACGCTGACGCGATGTGGAGCCATGTTGTTTGGCAGTATCTCTACAGCAGAGATGTTGATTGTGTCTGTGCCGAAATAATCCAGGCAGGGCTGGTACCAAATGATCGGAAACTCCTTAGGGGGAGGCAATAGTAGTATATTAGACATCATCTTCTTGATAGTACAATGATCGATTGATAGTTTATTTTGATCAACAGTCATCGTTTCCATTAAATGTGCATTAAAATGTCATTAATTTAACAACAGTGTTTGTGCATAACTGAATACCGTTTTCTTATCTTGAAAAAGCTTGTAAATGTAAATGTAAATGTTACCATTAGGTAAAAGTATAAAGAGCCTCGGAAAGGACGTTAAATGGGTGTACCATGTTTAAGGAGAGCCACACCTCGACCAACCAAACTTATCAAAAAATAGTTAGGGTCCTTCCCGGTGTGAGTGGTTCAAAACATACAGTCATTTGACCGCACCTGGGATAATTACTGTCTTATTGAGGTCACTTGAGGTAGCGACGAATGGCAGCTGCCCCACACCACGCCTATTGTAAGCTCCTCGCAACCCTGACGGCGAAGAGAGAGTAGTCAGTCAACCCAGCAACAATAACAGCCTTCACTAACCTCTCCGTCGCGCAGTTGAGCCCTTCCATGCTTGGGAGGAACAGTGATGGAAAATGAAAGCCGATCGTTCTCGGTGTCAGAATACTTGATCAGGATCGCCCTTTCTTCATCTTCACGAAGTGTTATGTACGCATCGGAACTGATGACGGGACGAGAGTTGAACAAGTCTTTGTTAACCGCAGCGAGGGCGAAGTGCGTGGAACCTTGGAAGAACTCTTCGGTTTCGTCTTCCGCTCTGAGCGCTCTTACTCGTCCCGGGTCTCGTTTGGTGCTGTACGTATTTGTTTTGCACACCTTGGAAAGCAAAAAAAGCGTATATTTTAACTACGACAAGTGACTAACTTTGGAAAAGCTTTACATGCCTAGCCATGTTTCAGTCTGATAGCAGTCATAACTATGATACCATGCTATATTGTTGATCAAAATACATGCAGACACGTAGTATATACGTAATCATTGCACAGTGATTGAGAAGAAATAGAAGTACCTGAAAACTTGCGTTATGTTTTGTCCATTCTATGGGCCTTTGTGGCTTCCCGCATGTTCTCTGCGCATCCTGCCACTCCCCATGTTCTAGACGTACAGAAGGAACAGTTTTTTTCTTCATTTTCTCTTTTGCAATCGAGTAAAGACTCATTCAGTTCATAGTAAAAGAAGAAATTCTGGACTAGTAGCAAATCCTCTAGCGTGTGTGTCATAAAAATAAATAACATGTTGAAACCATATGCGTGTGCCTGACTTATCCAGCTTTCGGCATCTGTTACAGATCAATACAAGTTCATTCAAGTTGGACAACATTGAAGTGTGAACTGGCCTATTTGACAGTTGTGCTCTTTAGAATGTTATAAATTAAGCTGAGTTACCCAAGTTCCAGTAGAGCAGACGTGGCTCCAGTCCGGGCTCTATGAGTGTTGTGTTGATAGGCAGGGTGATGTTGATGGGACCTGGTACCTCCACATTCCCAAGCGTGGTCACGAAGAAATTAACGCCCAACCAACAATTTACCCTGTTTCAAGAAGTTATGAAATTGAGGGCCACAACAATTCTGAATTTGGTCGCTGTACTGTAGCGTAGTAATAGCCGTCTGGCGTAAAGGCTGTTGTCCTAAAACGGGCGTGTGTAAATGTTGCACGACTTTCTCAAGGCGATAAGTCTACTTGGTCATCATTCACCTAAATCGAGTTAAAGGTTTTACTTATACATGCCATAACGAGAGGCCATGAGCGCAACATACGTAATATATTGTGTTATCCCTATATCTCTATCTATCTATCTATCTATATATATAATTTATATGAAGTTGGCTATGGAGATTTGTTTTCTATCCACTTTGCGTAGCAGTTAGTAATGTCAACTTGTTCGAAGATTGACTTGTACCTGATCCTAAGCCAGCGATCCGTAAAGTCCTTTGAAAGACGTGGGTCGGAGATGAATGATCTAAAGCCAGCTGAAGCGTCTGATGTGTAGTCATAGCTTTCAAGTAAGCCAGATACCAGCGTCGTTCCTCTTCGCAATCCTGAATTATAGTGTAAAGATTTGACTTTGGATAATATCTTAATATCATGAATCAATCAATGAAACTGAACTGAATCAATGATTATTACAGTATGCATTCATTTCATATTTATGGGTTTTATGGTTTGCTCGTCTGTTTAACCCTTTTAGAACGGCTTTTAAGGCCTGTGCCAACTTTCATCCCAGCCAATACAATCACATTGATGACATCATAATGACGTCATTACGTCATCAAGACGTCATAATTATTTGAATTTCACTCATAATTGACGTCTGCATCATTAAGAATTTGGTGGTCATATAAAAGCAGTTTTCGAGTAACATGAGTTAGAGGGACCGGGCCTAAAAAGACCCCCTCCCTCCCGCGCAGATTGACAAAAACGATTTGAATATGGTTAGGCACCTCCTTACCATAATGCACAGCAACCAACGGACACAAACTATTCTTCAAAATTATACTTATATACATTTAGATAAGTGGTAGTAACTGACCTCCCGGCGTTGTTATTAATATGGTATTAGAGTCTGACTTGTTCAGCACCACCTCCACTCCCTCGCCGCCATGGGACGTCACAACATGGTCCCGTGGTCCTGATCAGAAAAGGGTTCAGAATGTATGTAAAAGATAATGATCATTAGAGTGAAAGTTATAGACATTAAAAGTTTGCCTGATGCAATTATCGCATGCAACTTCCACAATCATATTCATTTACTTGTCTGGTACTATTTACCGTTTTTGGAGTATCGTATTACCTTGACGTCTAACCTTCATCGACGATGTAATTATTGAACTGATGCTTCCTCAATTCAAACATTCATCGCACTGACTGTTGAGACACAAAAACTAATGTGGATATGCGTGTAATTGTTTTGAAAGTCTTGTTTGATGTTTTGATGTTTATTTGCATTTTTACGGTGTCGATGCTGAATGGGATGATAACATCATTTCTAGTCGCAAAGCAATTATCTATTTATACTCACGGATGTAGGTTAACTTCTTCACATTAGCAGTTGCGCACCGGTGAGCACCATTGCAGGCAAGTATCTTTGGATACAAAGTCCTGCGACAAAAGTGTTATAATGCTAGATGACACGATCAAAGTACCTCCACAACGACATCTAGAAGTTCTTAAAATATTCTACTAAAGAATATTCGTATCAAAAGTTTAATCCTTCACATTTGTTTCCTATTCACATTATGATGAATGATTACCTGTTTGTGGTAACTGTCATAATATGACATTTGTACGCGATTGCACGCACTAATACGTAAACAGCCTGTACCAACCTGCCAGGCTCCATGACAAATCTACCAGGCCCCATCATCTGCTCTACTTCAGTACTCTGCTGTACGTCCGTGATGTTCACGACTTTGCCGCCAGTTTCTACCTTCCCGTCCGCGATGACAACATTGCCGGAGTCATTAAAACCAACTCGAGTCTCTGGGAAGACGTCATCGATTCCGTCCTCACTACTACTCATGCTAAGGTCTGAATAAACAACACACGGCACATTCAACGTGACAGCTGTTGTCAGGCGTTATAGATTCCCCTACCGAATTATTATCATAAAGAAATCGGCTTATCAATTCTATTAATAAGTATTAACTTTGAATGAACAGCTGTGGGGGTTGTTGTTATCTACTTACATATGGAGGTGATGGCTTGTTCCTCCTGGGGACGCTCCCATGAGATGCCAACGTGCGTAAGGTCAGTCAACTCCACTACGTCATCAGGGTAGACGTCATCTAATACATCCACGCCAAACAGCACAGCTGTGCTCATGCTGGTGACATTTGGGTACCCCAGAAGCACTTTGACGCCTAATAAAGAATAAGAATAATAAATTAAAATCTTATCTTGATAACATTTTAATAATAATGTAATAATTGGAATTACAATGGTTATGCTGCAATGAGTTATTGTCAACAAAATGCTAAAAGAAAAGGTTTTGCCTAGTTAATTGCCGTCTGATAGAATCTCTTGAAACTAAAGAGCAACTGATTTTAAAAATGAGATTCATTTCAGCTGTCAAACATTCAAATTTATTCATCACCTGATGACGTCACCGAGCTGTTTAAGCCTGCACCGTTCACTGCCACAAGAGTGACGTAATAAGTCAATCCATGATGCAGAACACCCTCGAGGTCAGAGTTCACGGCCATGTCCCGAAGACCATTAGACTTAAGCCGCTGGATGTCAGTCCCCCATGGAGCCGTTCCTATGGCCCAGAAATACTCAGCAATCTGCAACAAAACGACATTTTATATAATATTCAGGTAGAAGTGCTGACTATTACTAATGCAGACACGTATTGATAGATTCAATACCTGACTCTCCCTGTCGAAGGCGCTGTACCTGACAGCTATGGTGCTGTTGCTTCCCTGGTACTGTACTATCTCTTCATCGTCCCACGACATGTCCACGTGGTCGACACTCTGGATATCCGGAGATGTGACGTCAATGTACACACCACTGGAGGAAGCCAACGTTGTGCGGCCAGACCCTACAGTTATAATCAACAAAGCGGTCATATGTTACGGTACCAGAAAATGACTTTTAGTTAGCAAAGTAATGATAAAACACAAGAATGACATTGGAAAACCCCGATTATTAATAAACTGTATCTCATCATATTATTTTCCAATAAGTCAGAGACCTTAAAGTGCTCTCCAGAGATAATGCTTGTTTATTTGTTTCTTCGAATCAATTAAAGTCCTAAAATATACATACTATTGTACATACATGCTATAAAACACATAAGGTAGTGTCTAGTGAGAGCTGGTACATGGTACTGTAAATGGTGGGTGTCCGTTCGTTTTGGTGTCTTCTGTCACTTCAAACTTGGGACCGTGCGAGTCTGGTGAAGGGTTGTTACAGACAATGGGTCCACAGGAATCTATGTGATCTGTGAATGAATCTCTCTTAGTTTTTGGTACAACCAGCCGATTAATTGTGATTTGGTCGTTGTAGCATCGGCACATATAGGATGTGCACTTGTAGTTAGGGGGCTTTGTTGACGAGTACGACTGCAAATATTCGGTTGACCGGATGTTGAACCTATAATATGGCGGCTCATACCAGTCAAAAGCCAAAGGATTTTAAAACGCCAGTGGGAGTCGAATACTCCACAAAACAAGTTTTCACATTCTGAATCAGGTCAAAGTTCTGGACCTGATACTGTAAACCTAAACCGTACCTGGGCCTGGATGTTTTGTACCTAATTCTCTAATCCTGAGCCGGACCTCGACTTGAATTTTATGTACCGGTACCCACCCCTAGTATAAACGTTTAACGTTTTTAATGAGGCAATTAGTGAACAATAAACGTGTCCCATACCTGTTACAGCCTTAACGGTGATGTAGTAGACCGCAGCACCGTCTGTAACGTTTATACCATCCAGCTGCTTGAAGCTGACATTAGGAGTGAGAGTCAGGTTGTCTATCCTGACATGGAAGGCTGAAGAGCCCAGACTGGAGCAGTCCGGGTCACAGTCAAACTTGTCACATGGCTTCACACAAGGCACGCAGGGTCGTGCGACCTAACAACCAAAGAAAATACGTATACGTGTATTTCTGCACAGTTGATAAGTCTCAAAAGACTTCTTGTACATTGTACAGTAAGTGGCATTGTGCAAACAAGGCTTTGAGTTAAATACAACTCTGACTTATATTTCTATTTATAGGAAGTTGTGCAGCAAATCTACGATGATGAGTACTTGAAAGTGTATACAGATTGAGATGAAATCTATCTGACCTCACGGAAAGGCGCGACATCATCCTTCAGCTTCTCGGTCCCCACTCCTGCGTAAAAGACGGAGATACTGTTGTCCCCGGGACGGAATGGGTCTCCATAACGGCACAGGTTATCAGCGCTTGGCGGGAACCTGCGAAATGGTTAAGTTCATTTTTGTATAGTTTGGACGGATTTTATTCAACTAAGTTGAAATGCATCGCTAATGTGCATTGGCCGATTATGACATTGTCTTCCCTATCTTAAATTCTACTTTATGACTTTTACTTGCAGTTTCAATTTCAAAACTAAAGATAGCTCACCTGCAACAAAACGATGCGTATGTCAAACAAATGGATAATTAAGATTCTTGATGGAATTTGCAAAGGTGTCGTTTTCCAATGTTAATTAGTATTAAATCAGCCACGACTTATATGATGTGTAATGGATTATGCGACATTTAGTCAGATTTGTGCTGTCCGGTGCTTCATGTGGGTTTGTCCACATTTTTTACAAACCTCAGGTCTCTGAAATATGCATTAGTTTCGGGACTGCGGAAGACGTCTTGCACTTCAGGTACGAAGTCGTCCCGGTTCCAGACGGCCAGGGTGAGCCGGGCCTGGTCGCTGAAGACTGGGATGCCGTTAATGATGGTCAGCGGTCTGCCGTCTGCGATAAGCTCCAGAATCCAGTCTTCCTACAGTATACAATACGAATTTATACTGATTAGAACCCAATATGTTGATATATCATCGTTTCGAAAGATTGGTCCAAAAATACCACAAAGCAGCAGAGATGTGGATATGAAGGATACGAAGAAACAGTGAGTTTTTGTACTGACCCCAACAGCGAAAGTCTTCCCTATAGTAACTTTTAGCTCGTACGAATGCCATCCATCTGTTGGGTCAAAGTCCAGGCGGACCATCTCTCGCCGAGGTGGAATCGTGTCGTTTTTAAAGCGGCACCACAACACAGCGTAGTGACCCTCCACACCTCCAGCCACGATACCTTTACAATATGATTGTCGTAAAAATTGAATTATCAAGTGATTTAGAAATTGATTAGGTAAAGATATACAAAAAGAAACTTTGAAATTGTCAAACATGTATGAAGCATGTCCATGTCGAATGCTTAATACTGCAAACAATATTATGAAGAAGCAGACTCTATTGTAGGTACACACATTTCCTCACCTTGGTGAATTTGAAGTCCACAACTTCTATAGGAAACTCGACTTTCAGAAGTCTCACTTGAAAGTTCATAACTTGCAAAGGTTATATCATAACCCATTGTATCTGTCGCTGGTTCCGTCGTTGTTTTAAGCAGTGGAGTAGATGTAGTTCCTTTCATGTGATAGTGGGTACAGTTGCAGAAGCAGTCATCGTTGTCAGCAGGAGCTAAAGTTGTGAAGTAAAACAATATTTCAAAGGTTTTTATATATTATGATAAACAGCGAGAAAATTTCGTTTTCTTATACCATCTATTCTGATAACAATATCAAATGGGGTTAACGTTAGCTTTGATATGGCTGCTGTGGTTCTTCTGTGTTTGTTGTTGAGTGTCTGTCGTTGATGGAGTAGTTGGTAAAGTTCTAAAGAGAAGTCGCCTAGAAAAGTAGTTAAGAGGAATCCATCCAATGATCTGGAACGAATCAGATGTTGTGAATTTGAATGGGAAAAAAAGTCAGAAGTTTTTTTGCCATGGCTGGAAGTAAAATTTGGTTGCCGATTACGCTACTACTGTGTTAATGATTCCTTTCGACCAATTTCCAACTGTTCAACTACTCGTAGTTATACGAGACAGCCCGGACCTTTCACAATCTACCGTCGATCAGTGAATTTATTAACATTTGGAAACATTTGTGTGGCGCAACCAACAAGACTTCAACATCACAGAACAACAGTTAACCACAGATGACCATGCTCACGAAGGAGTCCCAACGATGATCTGGGGAATATTGGGAGTTGAAATGAGGCCATAGACAACTATGGGTGAAATGGGGTTTTACCTGCTGTTGCATTTGTGGAAGCCCCTGCTATATTTTTTAGACAACATGTACAATCCGTCGGTTCAGTATACGTAGCTGCTTCCTCCCGAGCCCACTGCTCTACTGGAGCCTCCAAGTCTCCCACCACGCCTGCCGGACCGTCCCAGAACACAACACTGGTGACGGCTTTGATGTCACCGCTCGCAGCGATCATGTCGAACCTGTAGGAGCCGCCTCCCTGCATGTCTGCCCGGGTGGAGTACGCACCTGAGTACATCCGTGTCTGTTGTACATCTCTCGACATGGTGATAGACAAGCCATCGTCACCAAACGTTATCTGTGGGTAATAAATAAAGCAGGATTTCTATACATAAATTGCACGTATTCTGACAGAAAATAGAATTGACCAATACAATATAGGAAATAATCAACATGAAAGAATGTTGAAAATGAAATATCCCCATGTAGGAAGGATTAGCTCTACACTTGTTCTATTTCTAACGAAAGTTTATGTTGTATTTCAAAACATGCCTTATATATAACTTATACCTGATCTTCAGAAAACAGTATCCTGTGGTCAGTCTTGAGGCCCAGAATTGAGTTTGAAGAGACAGAATCCCATCCGACCTCCTCAGCTTCCATTAGATATTGACGGGAAGGACACCGTTCGCCATCGTGGTTCGGCAGATAGATGAACGTACCTATTGTTATAATGAGTAATAAGATTTATTCAGTAGCTTGTTGATGAGAAATAAACAAACAAACAAACTAACTTTCCCTGAATACCAACAAACTAACTTTCCCTGAATACATTAAAATGGCTTAGTTAATTAGTTAAAAGATGTAACTGTTGTTGTTTAATGATAGGTTTTGTTGACAACAAAAGCTACAAACAACACATGCTAATGAATATTGTAGTCTCCAAACATGTGCTCATTTTACCTTCCACGGTAGTTGTGGAACTTTGATGAGTGACGTCACTGCTGAAGTCCCGCCCATCTTTTACCGTTCCACCAATCGGATCCTCCAGATCCAACAGGATGGGTGGAGACTCCGTTATGATTGACAGGCCTGCCTTGTTGAAGGTTCTCAGCCTTACGAAATACGGAATGCCAGACTAAAAAACAGAAACCACAATATCATTGCAGTTACACAATTCATTGTAAAGGTATGTCCTTAAGACATATAATCATCCGACCGAGCTGGTTGCACAGATGAACATGACCCTCTCTCGATCCCTCCCTACCCTTCATAGCATTGGGCAGATTTTTAGCCAAGCAGGATGCATCCTGATCAGGGCTCTAGCCAGCGTCCGCTTTACCGTCAATTGACAGAAATTTGCTGCGTGTGACAGAAAAATTTTAAAACCAATCCGTCAACCTTGACGGACAAAAATCCTTGGTGGAAGCTACAGGCAGCCATCCACGGTCGTAAAAGCCGCACACCGTTTGTTTTGCTATTGTTATTATTGTTGACGAAGTGTGCAGGCGCCCTTTCGCATACGATAATCTCATTAAAAACCTGTTTTTCAAGGTCTCAGTTCAGTCTTTTTGACTCCCGGAATAGTGTTTTCGCGACAATTGGAACTGGCTGACGAAAAAAAAATGAGCTGGCTAGAGCCCTGATCCTGATAGACAAAATGACCAAAATACAGTTATGAAATCAAAACACACTAGCCAAACCATCATCTGATATAAATCTTTAAATATATATGTTAAGCAAATCATATCTTTGTAGATTTACAGTTAAAGGTTTTACTTGTTGTAGGCTAATATTCAGTAATCCCCATGCTGTCTTCATCACGTACGCTGACATATGGCCAATTGCTGAGTATTCACCTGAAGTGAGATGTCTGTTACAGTGTATTCGGTGTAATTGGACGGAACCAGTACAAACTCCGTTTCTTGGAACCGTTCATCAGCGTCCTCTGAACAGGCTGCCCCTGAGAACACGGCGATCTCGTAATGATCAATGCCGCTCTCTGGGTCAGAGAAGTCAGCCCAGGAAACATGCAGTTCATCAGTTCTGCTTGAGTAAGATACAGCCTGAAGGAACAGAAAAAAAAACAAACTTATATGACATGATCAACTAAAAAAATAATAATCAAAAATTCGCTCGGCGAAACACATTCTATCTGGCCATTACTGCGAAAGAAAATATAAAACGAAATGACGTTAATAGGGCCTTTACGGTATGTAGGTACTTGACGATAGCTTAATGTGTATAAATGATATCATTATTTGTTCTTAGAATGTCCCTTGTATCAGAGCAAGGAAGACAGAGAAAACATACGAAATCGAATACTTACCTTGTCTTTGTAAGGCCCGGGCCAGACACTTCCACCGGAAGGTGGAGTGACGTCAACAGTTACAAGTGATGACGCAAGCGAACACTCCGCTGACTGGTCCGTTACTATGACAACAACTATATATGTTTTGTTGTGGAGGAGTTCGAGGTCTTTAGCTTCAACTGCCGTATCCTTGCCCACGTTGGTTAGCGGATGGACATCAAATCTGCCCATCAAACTGGCACATTCCTCAGTCTCTTCCACCTCACATATTTGCTGAAACATGTAACTCTTTGATTACAGTTGTATCATTGACAGGAGGTGGTTGTTATTATTGGCTACTTTATATTTACTTCCATGTATACTTTATACTACAAACTGAACTGACAACGGCTTGAATTTCATCGTCTTGCGAGACGGAAGGATGCCAACAACTTTATATTCGGCGTCATAAATTTGATGAAAACATAAACATGACGGGAAGATTGGAATACGTTATTATGGAAGCCAGAGATTGGCAATTTTGTTTGTTTTAACCTTTATTTATGCAAATAGGCTGCTTTTCATTGATGTCATGAGGGAGGTAAGATGCAATATAACAGAGATACAAATTCATGTTCATAAGTTTCGGGAGAATTTTGATATTATAGTATTACCACTACATTTACCAGTTCTCTGCATTCTAAGTGTGTTAGATTTCCATCCATGGTTCCGATTCCCCAGTGGCTGTACAGAACTGAGAGAGAAAAGGCGAATCCTTTCCAGGAGACCGACAGTCCGGCGGTAGACGAAATATACCTGTCGACGACAAAAAACTATTCTTAATGGGTACTTTTTTTTTTCTTTTTTTATTAAGCTTACATCGCAAAAAAAACTCGGCAGATCTTTCGTGGCTCAGAACACTCCTTATGCCACCGGTAGATCTGTCTGGAGATTAGACCGTAGCACGTCCAGAAAGACTTTGAAGTTAAGCTGCAGTACAGTAGGAAGCTGCTTAGAGGCCAATTGTCAAACATGATCATGATAATAATCATGATAAGCCTTTGTCTTCGTCTTACGAATACCTACCCTAATACCAAATATCAAAATAATCCATTCACAGCTTCTAGAGTTATGCTGTTTACATATATTGCACAGCCACTCTACCATGGCGAACCTTAAAACATAAACGTCTTGGCAAGATATTGAACTATATACTTGATGAAAATCCATAGCAGCATTTGGTAGAAATAGCATTATGATGGATATGGCTAATATCATTAAAAAATAAATTTCTAACCTGCTGACGTCTACTTGTCCAACTGATAAGACCTGCCCACCATAGCCCACTTGTATACCGTTAGAAGTCATCTCCGCTACGGACGTTGATACGCTGTGAGCCCTGACGGTGGTGTAGTATGTTGCCGAGCGAGGAATTAGCTTTGCAAAAAATTTAAAAGAAACCTTCATCAGAGGTAAGTTTCCAGTCTTCCATATCAAGTATCTGAGGTATCTAAATAAATGATGGAACGCTTTGATTAAAATGAAGTCTTTAAGTAATGTTAAGTGTGCTGGAATAATTAAAATACCTGTAGATTGTTGAACGTGTGTGTTTGGTTCAGCCCCACATTGACGTAAGGATGTACGTTGTTCCTGGTTCTGGGGAAGCGGCGGTCAGTCCCAAGGGCTACCTCATAGTACTCTATCGTCTGTTCTTTGTCTTCCTCAAGTTTTCCTTTAAAGTATACCAAAGCATTGTGGTTAGGATTAATATGATGAGAAATGTCAAATTTGTTAACACCGCATATCTTTCTGTAGATTGTACGTACCAATTGCATGGCCTTTAAGATTGCGGAATATTTTATCGCTAGTGTCAACAAGTAAATCACTTACGGGTTTTGAACGATTGCATTAATTTTGCTCTAAACCAGTTAAGCCTATTCTGACGGGGTGGGGGTTTTTGAAGCCCTTGTCAATTTTCATGCTGCATGGCGTCCAAATGCTAGAGCCTCCAATTGTGGGGATTTTTTCAAAATCAAAGATGGCAAACATTGTACAAGATCAACTTTAACTACCTTATTATCCCTTAAAATGTGTTACTATCTGTTTTTTCAACATATGATGATCGTCTTTTGCGATTATTTGCTATTAAAAGAATTGTTGAAATGCTGTCGACAACACAAGTCGTAGATGACACTATTAATATGTTATCTACACTTTCTTTAGTTTTTTGTGGCATATCTTGAAGTTTTATAGCAATATCCTTTTGTTGATTCCAGACAGTAATAAAAGTTGATGACGTCATATCCATTTAAAATTAGGATAAAATGAAGTCATTTTGTACGTTTCTTATATTATTTGTCTACATTCAATCTGTAAAAAACTTGGTGGTCATACTTTTCGCGGGGGTTTTAATTTCGCGGTAGCACCATGCACTGCAAAATCCCCCTGCCCCAGATTGGTAGAAAAAGCCCGGCCTGAACAAGATTAACATCAACAACATCAGCCTAAAATAATTGAATTAACTCTTAGATTACTTGTGAAAAAAGGATTGAGGAAATTTATCTCACCAAACCTGTCCCAGTTCGCAGATAGGGAAGTGACTGAAGGCTGAAAGTTCAGGTCATATCCGACGATGTCACCGTCACGGACCTGCAGTATGATACATACATACAAAATTAAATAGACACTGACGGAGTTGAATGTACTTGATTAAGAAACAGACAATATCTTTGGTCAAGAAACATACATAATATAAATGCTGAATAGCAGATTTAGCTTTGTGGAATCATGCAAGAAAACGGAAGTAACACATCTACAGTACAGGATACAATTTTGTAAACGCGTGTCTGAGAAAAATCGACAAAATCAAGTGGGCTCATAACTCCGCAGAGCTACATCCCCCCCCCCCCCCCCCCAGGTAAGAGTCTCGACAGAAAATTACCCTTAATTTCTGTTTTAAGACACAAGGCACATGTACAGGATAATGACCGCTAAAACAGATGTGGACTGGACATGGAAAAGGATGTGTAGATTACAGGCAAAACCTGGAGAGACGGCCTGGAGCCCTACAGGCAGGCATATCATCTGTAGCTGTGGCCTACGCTCCGAAAGAGGCAAATGAGCTAACTAAAGGTAGGTCAATAAGCAAGTTGTATCGGCACAGATACTACAACCTAGACACATTATAGATAAAAAGCGTGAACACGAACCTCTCCGGGAATGAGCGGTTCCAGCATGACCGTGATGCCGTCCGACCTGACTGTGTACGTGAAGTCCATCTCGTTTGTAGCTCTTACAGCAACGAAGAAAGTTTGGCCGTCATGCATCTTCAGTTCGTTGTTGTTACCATACGTTTGACCTTCGTACAAAATATGACATAGCAAAATGTATATGCAGTGTGTATAATTGGAGGGAATAAGTAATCGTGAATGATTTTCTTACAAGTTATCTGTCTCTTTGGAATTTCTGTCCTTACAAAGAATTGAAGAAAAGGGTTGCGCAATTACGAACATAAAGCGAATCTTTTTGGTGAAAATCAACAATTCATAATAATGTATGTGAATGCATTTTGCACTTTCGTTGCAAAGGCTTAACATTTCTATTAATTCTGTTAGTAATTCAAATGCCTACCTATGAATCCATTCATAAATTTGTGTTTTAATGACACTGTTGTTAGAATACTTCTACATACGCTCAGTCGTTCTGGCTTGTTAGTTTTTTCAATTGTTTATTGTTTATTCTTTCCATATCAACTGGAGCGGAGGGCGAGACAAAACAATTATAATATTATGTGCAAAATGCACAATGAATAAGACATAAATACAAAGTACAGAATGAAATTGGGGTTCGATTAATGTGTTATTGTGGCGAAACACGTAGAACAGGAGCAAAGTCCAGATGCACGGTTATGTAGGTGTTTGAACAACTGTCGTTTAAAGGTGGATATGTGTGAGGACTGAGGGACACAGTGGCCCGTGGCTCTCAGGTTTCCAAGGCTTGGTTCTTCAATTTTAGTCATAGATATTGTACCTGAAGGGACTTCAGTAAAAGGCTGCATGACGGTGCCGTCCACCTTCAGGATACTCCACTCGTACTTAGAGATGGGACACGGGTCTCCGCTGAAGTCCCAATTGGCAGACAACTCCTCATTGTGGTCTTGATAATCCCTAGGAAAGAAATGATCTACGTAAGCACATACAAAGTTACACCAGAGTGAACCCATAAACTAGAGATACAGGGAAAAGTAAACATGCTTTGTTCTATTGACAAATCATTGGATTGGTATTGCAATACTGTTATTTCTTATATAAGAAAGGCAGTGATTCCGTGAATAGTGGCAAAAGGTTGGTGAGGTCATTCTATGCACATGTGTACACAACCAAGTGTTTGATTTAACCGTTTTGGTGACCATCTGTTACCATAGGGCAATTCCTACAGGTCCACATTGCACTACAGCACAGCTTACAGATGCTGTAAATAACATGATGTACTTACAAATCCTTTGTAAAATCCTCTCCATCCCAGACCACGGGATGTTCGAAAGGCGGACGCCCTGCACTAAGACGGCTGATGTAAACACCATTTGAGGTGGATACAGTCGACAACCCTGAAACAACAAGATTTTGAAAGTACTATAACACACTAAATGTTTTAGTATGTTGCACGTTCGACGAATAAAAAGACACCTTTCGGATAATTGTATGAGGATTAAAGGGAACAGAAAGAACACATTTGTGATGAATTCAATAGAATCTCACCCGCAGCATTGGTCCCACGTACTGTAGCAAAAACATGACGGACATCTGTCAGGTCCAGACCTGATATGACCACAACATTCTGCACGGTTTTGATGACTGTAAAGTCCTGTAGCTGCCCACCTCCCTGGCTGGTACCCAGCGCCACTTCATACCTTGATTATAATAAAAGGACAAGTTAAGATATAACTCTAGTTTACCTTTATCTGCGGTGTTATCTATATCCGTTGTTTCTAAAATCAGGGTATTCAGGGATATCAAGTCGACAGACGGTTGTTTCGAATTGTTGTAGATTCGAAATATTGTAGTTTAAAAACACCGTCTGTCGACTGGATACCCTGTTATTAAACGACGGATTTTAGTTATCCCACGGATAAAGTTTAACTTGCGTTACATTAGGAAAAGTTCACTCATCCTCCGTGAATAATCAGTTGATGCGACATGGTCAGGCACAACAACGAAAATTTGCGTCTTATCACCTTGGAAACGAAAACCTGTCTTCAGGATTTACAAATTTATATTTCGTGAGATATGTGCTTCTTGTGCTGCGTACCGATATATTTATTGTTAAACAATATAGATATAATGTGGTTAATGTTTAAAGATAACAACCAACTTCAGTACATTAAAAAGTTTCCTACCGTGTGATAGAGCTTTCCGGGTCATGGAAGGGTTCCCACGCCACAATGACTTGAGTGAGAGAATCCTGGCACTTCACATCCAGAGAATTACATTCTGTATGGCACATACAGCGCTATTCACAAGGCATCTTGATTAAGCAGTTATATGACAACGTTTGATTCAAGAATTGTATTTCTATGGGTATTGTTCAGTAACTGTCTCTATATTGATTCCACGAAACATTATGATAGTTGTGCCTTTGGTAAAAGTAAAGGAGCAAACCTTGTTCAGAAATGCAGGTCTTTGCTCCATGTCTGGTGGTCACATTGACATTTTCAGTCCCACTGAGTTCAACCACCACACCGGCTATTGGTGGGGTGTTGTCAACCACTATTGGTGCAGAAAACGCAGCTTGGGAGTCCTCAACAGCGTTGTAGCCAACAACAGTGACGTAGTATGTAGCATCATGTGTCATAGTGACACCTGCAAACAGCAAATATAACAGTAAATTACCTGAAAATTATTTATAGAGAAAGAGGGAGAGGCAGAAAGGGGTGGGGAAAAGAGAGAGCGAGCGAGAAGGAGAGGGGAAGAGAGAGAGGTAGGGAAAAAGGAGACATGGAGAGACGAGAAAGAGCCGGAGAGAGAAGGAGAGGGAGAAGGGGTAAAGATGGAGACAGGGAAAAAGACGGAGACAAGGAGAGGGAGAGAAGGGGAGTTCGGGAGAGAGGTAGAGTGGAAGGAAAGGTAGAGAGAAGGAGAGGGGAAAATGAGAAAGCTGGAGAAGACAGCGATAAGGAGAGACAGCGAAAAGGAGAGGGGAGAGAAAATGAGAGACGAGAATGAGAAGAAGAAAGCAAGGAGAGGGAGAGCAAGAATGAGAAATGGTGAGAGGGAGGGAAGGAGAAATACTTAGAAAGGAGGAGAGAGAAAAGAGCAGGACAGAGATAGAGAGGGAAAGGGAGAGAGGATGGAGGGAGAGAGAGAAGAAAGTGAGAGAGAAAGAGACGAGAAAGAAAAGAGAGAGAAATGGTTCATGGAATTAAAACAACGCTGGCAGCACAAACGGCTAATTTATTCTTGATTCTTTTTTTGCTTTCTTAGGAAACGGCACATTGGTATTGAGCAGAAAACAATTTTTTGTTGACACGTATTTTGATATGAAATCAACAGTCAGGTACCTCCAGGACTAAAGTGCGTTTGATGACTGGGGATCCGTGTGAAGTTAAAGATGGAGTCACCTCCCTCAGCTTCCCCAACACCAAACATGTAGTACTGGATGGTGCTCTCCGTATCGTAGAACCTGTGCCAGTGACAGGACAGCTCACTGGAGTCTTGTACAAACTGGGGACAGAAAACCTCACCGGCAACAGGAGGCGTCTCGTCAACAGTCAAGCTTCCCGAGATAGCCTGTCCCCAAAGGCCAACCTTGATAAAATCGAAGAGAAATGCAATTTACATGTAAGATTGAGTGGCGCAGCGGCAGCGTGTTTGGTTTAGGGCCGAGAGGTCTTGAGTTCGAATCCTGCCGTGTCACCGATCTTGTGTCCTTGGGAAAGGCACTTTACTAGGAGAGAGCCACACCTCGAGCACGTTAAAGAACCCACCACACGTGTGATGGTGCGGTGTGAGTAGTTCAAAACCTACAGTCACCTTTCGCACCTGGGGCAATTACTGTCGTATTGAGGTCACCTGAGTGGCCCCGAATGGCAGCTCGCTCCAGACACTTGCGATTTAGCACCACCCGGCTGTCAAGAGAGAGTGATCGGCCCTCCCAATAACAATTACAACAATAACACGATTCGGCCAAACGTGAAAGCAGTTTGTGTGCTTATCTGAAAGTTCAACGTTCACCGAACCAGGAGAGCTATGGTATTCTAAGGTGAAGACGGCACCATCAAACAATGATTCGCAAAAGCAAAAGATATTCACCCCACTAGCCTAATCACTACTTCTCCACACTATAGTGACTATTAGAACTATTCAGAGGCCACTATACAGCAATGACCCTTAGTGCCGGTGTAGCTTTTCGTATTTTACATTTTAGTCTTGTCGGTTAGCCTCACACTCAGCCACATAGTCAAATTGTAAGTCGTGTGAACGTCTAGTAGTTTTATAATACTAACTATTTTATTAACGGATGTTCTGTGATCATTGATGCAATTTAGGCTCTATTGAATTGATCTCATCTATGTAATTGTAAATATACTCAAAACCTGGAATCTCATCTGTGTGAATGGTCAATAAAGTTTTTGATCGTTTAACAAAAACTCCAACGCAACAATTGTCCCTTCTGCAGGCTTTATCATGCATGTTAATTAAAATGCACATTTGGGTAGGGGTCTTTCTTTGAACGCCGAAATGAAGCAACTTACCACATTCATGGATGACACAGTAAGTATATTCGGCATCCCGTCACTCTTCGGTTTAACCAGGGAGTTAGGTACCGACGTGTCTGTTGTATTCGTGACCGGGTAGATGTCACAGGCACCGGGGTAACTTCCGTAGCAGAACCATGAGGAAGCAATGGCATCCTCTGATTCGATGATATGCCTGTGTATGGTGACAAAATCAGTGATGTTAGAGAAAGAGACCGACTAGTATCTTCCTTGCCAACAGAAGGTTAACGCGCTAGCCAGCCGAAGACGACTGCATGTACTGCATTATGCTTTCCGAAAAAAAGTAACGTTAGTTACTGATAGATAAACATGCTTTCAACTGCATCAGATCACAAGTAAACACGTGCCGTCTGTTTAGCTCGCAAATAATTCCAAGTTGTGAGCGCTTAGTGATCAAAAGACATAGATGGGTTTCAGGTATAATCAGTGACATAAAGTAGTCCCTACCATACTAACTATTTTCCACACCCGGAGAATGATTTGTCAGGAGAGTTTGGCATCATGAGTTTGTACGACCATACAGGAAGGGGAGATGTTAATCTTCTTGGCTCTTCTGATTAATCTTTCCCTGAATTGTAAGATCTGTATCCCCGTAGGAAAGTATGATGGAGATTAGACATTTCCATTGTGATATACTTTTTACTTATAAACCACGTGCACATGAAACAGACCTGTATGCATACTCACCAATTTGCATTAACAGAATCCGCTGACTTCTGGTAATGAGAACGCTCCCAATCTAGCTCGAAGGAGTTATTTCCGATCTGTACACCGACGCTGTCTATCTGTATGACCGGCGGAGTGATGTCCACAGTAAACCCGTCCGTAGAGAAGTCCAGCACGTTACCGGCACCTGTGATAGCTCGGACTGTAGCGTAGTACTGTACACCGGGGCTCAGGGGCAGGAGGGACTGGGCCAGTCCGTGGCTACTGAGACCTGAAAAATTGGTACAAAGAACACGGGGTCTTACTCAGATGAGATCTAATGATATACCGTTGTTCAGACCTGCAGCTGGCGCCACAAAAGAGTTGAATTGTTACACACCTCCTCCAGGATTATCGGTATGGTCCGACAGTACGATCCCCGAAGCTGTGTACGGCTGCACATCGTCCAGTCTCGGCTCCGTCCCCACCGACCACTCGTAATGGATGATGCCGTGCTGATCACTCTCAAACCCGCTAAACTGTGGATGTGATAAATGAAAGTCAACTGTCGGTATCTTGATTTACATACTCTATTTATGTGCGTAATATGATTCTAAGATGTACAAACTTGTGAACAAGTGCAGGCATCTAAACCTTTATGTTCACTAGCAGAAGCTTATATCTTAGTCCTTTGATAGAGGACCATCTATCGCCACATTGCGCACTAGCGTAGATTAAGAAATTATGGCAAGAAATTGAAACCGTCCGACAGAAGACAGCAAAGGACGCAGCCCGATAACGATATTTTGCAACATGTTTTCCTAAATTTTTTTACCCGGACAGTGACAGTTGACACATCCCTCTGATAGTCGATATCCACAGCCATGGCATGCTCTACTGTAGACCACGCCTCCCAGCCGTCAGTCACCGTCCCGGCCTGGTCAGCTCGGACTACTTTTATGGGGCTGAACGGAAGAATGTATACGGCGTCAGCGTTATCAAAATAAAAGCTGTAATCTTTTCTATCATATAATCAATCACTGCATTTTATCAACGCAACAACTCAAGAAGTGAATACAATTGCTGCCTAAGATACCGAGAATGAATGTGCTCCTTCGTTGTGAACGGTGTATCTGTAACTTAACTATATTGTACTGCATTTTGCAGATCGAGATTTCCACATGCAATACATTCACCTACGCAGAGGGGCCACAGTCGTGTCAAAACGACTTGTGTTACCTCTGCTTTCTTGTGCAATCAGACCAGTTAGGGAGCGCCCTACTTGTAAATATTAATGAGCTTGCCCTTATATGGGCAGTCAGCCGTTGGGGATCGGGCGTAGGCATAGTGAGCAGACAAAGCCATGGTAATACGTAACATGATTGGCTGATAGCTTCCCAGCGGCCTTTGCGAGACAGCTTGCGACAACAACAAGCCCAAGAAAGGCCTATTCTCTGCTTGGTTGACAGCTTGTTTGTGGCGACAATCATGATAACCACAGATAGGGCATGGGATAGCAGGGCCCCATAGGGTAATGCCGTTGGGGACCGGGCGTTAGGAGGATGCATGCAATACCAAGAAGTTTAAAACTTTTGGCTTACTGGGGGTATGAAGATTAAATTCCAGTTTCAAACATTACCTTGAAGTAATGTTCCTTGAAAAGATCCCAGCTGCATTTTTAGCCTTCACCGTTAGATAGTAGATTGGCGAGTTAGTGGTTTTGTTTGTAACTTGAAGATTGAGGTTGCCGATGTAACCGTCTCTTCCGGAGCCAAGGCTTTGGTAGTCGCTGACGTCACTGTCACCTGGTAAAGGAACGGTGGACTTTGATAAACATAGGAATTAGCTGCACTGCGTTATACTATTATTCTCTAAATTGGCATTGACGTACAATAATTATTTTGTAAAAGCTATGCGCGTTGACCACTGTATAGGAACGCGCTTGCGAAGCTCCAACACATCTAAGGATAAAACTTTGTATGAGTAGATATCTAACCTGGTGTCGTCCCGACAGAGACCCAATAAGACACCACACCACTCTCGAAGTCAGTAGCCATCCAGGACGCCTGTATGCCCTGTAGGTCTGTGTGGAGAGCATAGCCGTCCTCTAGCTCCTCGGGCTCTCCGGATGTCACACCGATCCTCACATTAATCATCTGTACATTAGTGATTCCATATCAAAGTAATGATGTTATCAAGTCTACGGTTAATAAAAAGGAGTAACAAACCAGTTGACTTACTGCTGTAGCTAGCCCTGATTATGTAACGTAATATACATTGTAACGATTAGTCACGCACTACACAATCTAATCTGTATTCTCAACGCGGACCCCAAACAATATGTATATAAACGATACATCTACTAGCGTTACTAGAACGACTCTCGATGTTTAATTGATTAAGTTTTTAAAAATACTGAATTATGGGAACGAAGTATTCCATTGTCATCCATTTTATTACCACCATTTATTCTTGTATCCTTCAGCTTTATGTACTTGCAAGAATATTAGTTAATTACCACAGTGTTGTTTAGATGGAAAATATATCACTCCGCCATCTCTAAACAGTACACCGTATACACCAAATGATTAAGATACACACACATCTGGTGGACTGGTGTCTATGATCACACCGTTGGTTTCGTGCACCGTTGTTGCTCCGGCACCGTTAACGGCCGAGACTCGCACAGAGTACAGCGAACCGTCCAACAGGTTAAGTGATGCTGGTGATGTCCAGAAAGTCTCCTTACCATTTAGTTCAATTGTTCGTCCCCTGCATTTAAATGCATTATCATATAGCCAGACGATGTTGACCAATCAGAAGGATTTGAAGTAAATTTCTATGTTTGTAATAGAAATCTAGATTATAATGTACCCGGCAAGAAAAATGGCCACACACAGCAGGGAATATTTTGGTATTAGATTATCATAATAGATTTTGAATGTTACGAATATTTGTGACCAAGTTTCACGAGAGAGTACGAGGCTTGTTCAGGCTTGCGTACTCTCTAGCGAGACTTGGTCACTTTCTGTAAACATGATGGACTGATAGTCGTTAAAAGATTGAAGGTATGTATCTTACCTTTAAAAACAGCCATTGCTTGAAGAAAATTTGGAGCAACTGTATTCCTACGTGACTGATGAACCTCTACAATGACTTAAAAGTTTTGTTTTTATTATTGTTACAACTGAATGATGTTCGCTAGGATTTTACAGGATCTATGTAAAATCACAAGTCGCTCTTTCGATGATCACTTTTGTCACGTAATTCTGATTGGCACTTTTTCTTCCACAGTGGTGGTGACGCTGCTAACAATTCGGTCGCAAACGCCAAGAATTGTCATGCATCCTGTCCGAAACGTATACGGGGATATGTACGCAAGAATAGATAGTTGTCATATAATGATAGACACTGCCCAGCTGCAATAAACATTGCACTTAAGTTACAATGCGGTTATATTTAATATTAGAACGTTAACGTACAAACCTTTCAGGATATATTTGTCTCTTTGTCCCAGCAACCTTCCTAAACACCGAGATCTTATACTTCTTTATTCCAGACTCCGTGTCTTCGAATATCCAGTTGGCAGATATGCATGACGCGTCGGCCTGGAACAGAATTGTACACGTTCTCAGTAAAGGGACTTTTTTAATACAAGCAAAACTTTATTTCAACCGACGTTTTGGTGACCGTCTGTCACCTTCATCAATGCAATTCTGACTGAATGTCATTGTACCGCTGTGGTTGTGTAAAAAGAGCGCCTTTACTCAGTTAAGGTGCGCTCCCACCGCACTTGTGTCAAGCTTGCGTCACTGCGGGGTTCGAAAGATACTCAACGAATTTCAGAGCTAAAGAACGAATTTTCTTCTTGTTTATCTTCTGAGTCATACTTTTACGTATTACGCAATATCTAATAAATAATCTGAGAACAAAACTGTGACACAGTGAACGAACCCCGCAGTGACGCAAGCTTCACACAAGTGCGGTGGTAGCGCAACTTAATGTACGAACCTGATGAAAGTATTACGGATGTACACATTCTGTATTCTCTACACTGATACGATGTTTTCAATTTACAGAAATATATGTAACACTTATATGAACAAACTGAACATGATACCGAGTATGTTCTGTCCTCTCCAGGCCCCGCCCCATCTCCCAAGTGAACCATCACAGGCCTAGTCAGGTCGAGCACGAAACCATTAGATGACGTCATGGTCGAACCCATCGCCTGATTGGTTGCCTCTAGTTGGACGGACACGTGATCCCCGTGACGTAGGTGGAATTTGTGCCAGTTGATTTGGGTAGTGTCGGGGCCTACTGAGGTCTTGTCGTGAATGATTTCCGGAGAAGGTGTCCCGTTTCCTGCTAAAAAAGAATTCTGCTTAACGGTGTTCAGAGTTTCTTTCTTCTGTTGGACACAAACGTCACATCGAAGGTCAACATTAAATACCTAATATAGACTAGGATTTGTATAGGAAAATTAAAGCAGATCTGCAGTGTCCAACAATCGTGCTAAAATGTATTATACATCTATGTATAAATGTTCATCTCGGCACAGTCTGTACATAAATGCAGTTATAGTGTCATTTGCGATGTAGACCCTGATTAGCATCGTTCACATCTGATATTATTACTCCAAATAACTTGACAATGATATCAGCACGATATGTATGACAAGGAGTCATAGCAGTTTTCTTGATGTATGTTGATTAGCTTTCAGAGGAAGCAATAAATAACTATTTTACGTTCTTTTGCTTTAATGAAAAAAAGAGCACAATTTTTTGCAAAACAAGAAAATCCCTCAAGTTCTTGTGTTCATACGCATTGATGTTAAACCCTCGTTAACCAGTAGTTTAACTCTAGTAACGCTATATGTAAACATGAATACGCAGCGTCAACATGCTGAATATACAAGTATTCAATTGTACTCAAAGTTCGCACCATCAATGGAAGATGTTCTTTGCACCGTGACGGCGTAGTCCCCGATCCCTGACTCCAAGTCGCTGTAGCCGGCCCAGTTGGCGGACACGGTGGAAGGTTCGGACGAGAACGCCAAGTCCGAGTCTGGCTCCAAACCGTCACGTAAGGTCCCTTCCACCGGTGGGGTTGCGTCAAACAGGACTATGGAAACAAAGCATGTCACTATTTTTTTACCGTTTGTGTCTTTGATAGAAATGATTTAGGCAATTCAACCGTTGCTTCAAAACAGAAGTTATAGTAAACAGTTTGATCGTGTGGTGAAAATTAGTTTGCTGAAAAGGGTCATGCCTTATATGAGAGATATTTAGTTGACCAGGTCATTGCTGCTATTTTTAAAAACGTTTGATAGCAAATTATCTCCAATAACGAATGAAGTATTCAATTTTGTTCTCGGAAGGGAGGTGTGATGACTTCCGAGTGGACCGCTCCTGAAGCCCCACCCCCTTTTCAATCGTGCTTTTATTCCCAACACCTTCGTCAAAAACAGTGCAAACAGAACTGTAAGGTTTCCACACATATATTCATGATAAGCAAGTTTAAACAATACATGTAACGCTAGTTCATCTTTATTCATAGGGTAACCTTTATACGTTCTTTTTAAGAACAATGTATTTAGGGGTATCAAGTCGACAGATGGTGGTTTCAGACTGCAATATTTTGAAAATAGAACAATTTGAAACTACTGTCTATCGACTTGACATAACAACGGATATAGGTTACCCATGGATAAAGGTGAACAAACGTTACATGCGCAAGGTGGAAGGTGAAGGCCTCTGATGCAGCCCCTGACATTACTATGCAAATCGACCGACAAAGTCTGGGCATGCACAGAGTACGGTCTAAAAAAGAACTGTCTACAAGTCAGAGTCCGTTAGTTTTGATCTTGAACATGTATTTCTAACATTTGATAGGAAATATTTACTTCCATCTGACCACGCTGTCACGTTCAGATGTTGGTGCCCATTGTTGACTGCTACAAGTATGGAGAAATAGGTTCTGTTGTGACTTAGTTGAACGTCTGCGCATGCCTGCGATGCCGTGTGAGGGTAGTCAGTCAGAGGAACCACATCGTCTGTTCCAGGTACCGTACCTACTCCCCACAGGTAGTGACCTGGATATCAAGGGAGGATTTTGTTTTCAGTAAAATACACTTTTCTTATAAATGATAGATTGCTGTAATCAATTCTTGATATGTTGGATATTTAGCTTGAGGGTCCATCTGTGCTGAAAGAAGTCATTTTGGATAAAGTTTACCTGTAGTTCCCAACACAATATCTGGACTTTTTGACTAACAGACTACAGGCTTTGTCATGGGATAAACAATCCAATGTTTCTGTGGAAGCCATCTACATCAGATCTTTACAACAACTCCTAAGCAGGGGTGGAGATCGATATAGTGTTCCTGAAACTTATAATCCACTGCTTATGAGTCACGTGTGATATGTTCCAAAAGTCACGTCACAGAAGTAGTGAATTTTCCATTCCTTGACCAATACTGTAGTTGATCAGTCGAAAACTGTGGTACAATTTCTGGTGTTAGAAATCACTGTCGAACTAATTAATGATAATTGAAACGTAACTCTATCATGTAAAATGTAACTAAAGTACAGGTTGTACAAAATGTATTCCTTACTCAGACCACTGTGCTCATCATGGAAGTCCTTCCAGTTGGCACATATCGTGTTGGGGTCCGAGGTGAAGTTCAGGTCATGACCGTGAACACTACCATCATACAGGGTCCCGGCTACAGGCGGAGTCGTGTCCACCAGCAGTGGGTACTCGGCATGACCCACCTCCCGTAAGTCCACTGGTATGAGAAGAAGTTACTTTTGTAGTATTTACAGGTACAGGTATTTGACACATCTTAGATGAACTAAAGAGTCTTACAAATATGTCTCGAAAGACTATCATGTGGACCCTTTCCATGTGGTCCCGTAAAACAATGATATCAGCATTAAGTTTACACAGTATCACTACAAATACATGTTTTGTACCATGTATGCGTAAAGATATAGGTTGATAGATTTATTATTACTCAATGTAATTTGTATCTCTGTTATATTCTGTCTGACCCTTACCTCCATCATGACCTCCATGAAAAGCGATCTGCTGGTCAATTTGACCTTCTCATTAATGAATAAAGGTTTAACAAACAAACCATCTCCTTATGCACTGAGAACACTTATTATTTTACAATCTGAAAGCATCAGAAGATATTCAACCAAGTTCCGCTATCGCTAGTGCAGAATAAAAAAATGCAATTTACATATGATTTATTCTAGATATCATGTAATGAATTAGGCAGAAGGACATATAGATACAGAGAACACCATACCGTTGTTAATTGCCCGAACTTTGACCCATGCCGGTACCCCATCAGGTATGTGGAAGTTGACAGACGTGTGTGTTGTGTTGCCATGGCGATACCAGTCCATCATGTGTACGTCACGTTTGCTCCGCCCTAGTCCAAAATCAATCTCCTGGATGTCAGAAAGGGGATCACTGTATAAAGAAAGAACATGGTAATAATTGAAACAACTGTACCACAGTTCAAGTTATAATAATTGCATTTCATATATTGCGGCAAAGGACACTGATAATGAATGTTACAGCTGTAAAAAAAAGAGACGCTACTATTTTGTTTAAAAGTAAATGTTTCCATCAATTATTCATATTCTTTCAAAAGTGCAGTCGAACAACGAGCGTTCTGGTGCTTACTTTAGCATCACAGTCTTCATGATTGTAATCCATAAGGGTTTAACTTGCCTTAGGCATGTCATCGAGAGTAACAAGTGATCTAGACTGTCCTGTAATGTACTCCGTACCTGACATTATACTCTGCAGAAATGACGTCATCATCATATCGCACACTGTGAACGTGATGAACAAATGGCGGAGTGTTGTCTATGACGTAGGGCGTGGTGTGGCACACTGTCGTTGCCATGGCACCGCCGAACTCAACGCTGTTGATAGCTCGGACCGTAACGTGATACTTCCCATCTAAAGTAGGATATATGATGTTTGTCAGTTCTGTTGGCATTGTATTTACCTGTGAAATCAAATTTGACTCCTACGACACCATTTTTTAAATGCCGAAATTACGTACACATGTATCCAATATTGTTTAATCACATAGACTTTTGCACGAACTATGCATACTTCTGATGTTATTAAACACAGAACCATCAAAAATCGTACCTCTGGCTCTTAATTCTTTCCAAGAGACAGCTAGCTTTTTTCAATTGTGACCATACCTGTCATGACGTCACGTCATGTTCAATAACGTTAACATCAGAAAGGTGTGCAGGTGGTGAAAATTTTCATTGATTGATACTATTGATGTTGCAGATAATAAGAAATGATAAATTTTGGTTCAAAAACACTTCAGAACTAGAAAGGCCGACATTTGCTTGAGAGCAAATACAGCATATTTCAGCCACCTCCCTCCCCATGCAACAATAGACTATTTCAAAATCACCCATTTGATAAATCACTTTTAGTAATGACGGTTTAACCAAAAAATGAATCTTACAAAATCCCCCCCTTCAAGAATGGACTCCAGTGCACCCTATTTGAATTTGCACAATAGACCAGAAATACTCCCACTGAAACCTTGGCCTCTTGAATAAGAAACCAAATCCAAAATTGAATTTAGCAAAAAAGTTCCCAGTGCATGAAAAAGGTATAATAGACCAGTCTAAAAACACTTCCACTAAAAATTGAATTTTGAATCATCACCCGTCTAAAACTGAAGTTGAAAAAAATCCCCCTTCCGTGTGCAAAAATGCACTCTTCCATGTGAAGTAGAGCAGTCCGAAAATACATCCGCTGAAATTTACGACTTGCACACTTCCCATAATTCACAGCGCCAGGGTTACGGATATGGATGTTACCACCGTTGCCCAGGGGGCGAAACCAGGGTGGAACCAGCTAAAACCTTCAGTACGACGGCAGCAAACCATATAACTAATGAGTTGTCCGACAAAGTAGTACTACTATCATTAGAGCTGAGAATTTTACAAGTTTTATGGTAAGAAGTATAAACTAGGCAGCACGTCACCACTATAGCTGTTAGTTGTTTTGCCAGATGACCTCACGGGTCACGGTATCCGTAACCCTGGCGCTGTGAATTATGGGAAGTGTGTAAGTCGTGAATATGACTTTGACATAATCACTAAAGTTAAAAAAAATGGATTTTTAAACATCCCCCCGAATGGACTCTTCCAACACACCTTCTGTAAAATTGCAAAATAGACCAGTCCAAAAATACACCCGCTCAAGACTCCACCAGTCCAATAATGATTTTTTAAAATGAAACGCTCCGTGTAAGAATGGACTCTTCCAGATGACACACGGCTCGCTGATTGGCTGCCCCCCCCTTAGGATATAGATTCAGGCTAAGTGATTGGTTATCTATCTAATTAGATTAGCTAGACATACAGGCCAGTAGGTGCAATCTGCATTTTTTCTCTGGCTATTGGAAAATGACAAAAAAAAACCAAATATATCATTTTAAAGTGGTTTATGCCAAAAATTATACATGTTTCATTTGAATAAAAATCTAGTGCACCCTTTTACCAAAATTTAGGTCATTTGGTTTTAAAACCAGTGTACCGTAGCCAAAATGTACGTTTTTGGTCATAGAATGGCCAAATAATCGCAAAATTAAGCATTTTGTTGTACTGTATGCCTCAAGTGTTAATGAATCCATGTGCGCATACGTCTAGGGCACATCTATACTAAATTTCAGGTCATCCGGTTCTAAAACCAGGGTACAGGAGCCAAAATCGTCTTTTTTTGGTTAATAAATTACCAAAAAATTGCAAAAGTGACATTGAATTTATTCGAGGGAATTATCAAGGCACATCTGTGCCAAATTTCAGCTCATTTAATTATAATACCAGGGTACAGGGGGCCAAAATATACACTTTTTGTTTTAAGATGACCAAAAAGTCTTAATAAAGTCATTTTAGAGACAGATATGAAAAAAAAATGAAAAAAGTCACGAGGGTATTGGCCCACTTGGTGCCAAATTTCAAGTCATTCGGTCCAGGAACGGCGGAGATGAATCACTTTGAAAATTTGACAGGAGAAAGAAGAAAGAAAGAAGAAGAAACATTACCAATACAATATATTTCACCATACCTATGATATGGTTGAAATATAATAATATTCCGGGGCATGCATCACTTTGCAATGTACATGAATATTCAGGATCATGTCAGGAATATTCAAACTAATAGCAGTGCTCTGTATTAGGCGAAGGTAGTACATATTAATTGAGACAATGTCGCAGCTTAGATGGAAAATAAGATACATCATAAGGGTGTGTAATAAACGACTGCCCAGGTATATTTTACGATGGTTACCGTTCATCGATATCTTGTTTAACTCGTGACAAGAGCCAATCCCAGAAAAAGCACAGGATGGCAAGAAGACGAAGAACCGGTGGCGCATGCACAAACCTGTCAGATGATTTTGGAGACCTCAACAAGTGCAAGTGAGTAAATTACCTTCCAAAAAGAGAGGACTTGCTATGCCTTCGTGCGTCCATTCGGACACATCGAACAGGTGCGCATGCGGGTCTATGTGAGGATGGACATCTTCTTGGCATGGAGTTGTTCCCACGGTCCACGAGTAACCATGAATACCGGTTTCATTATCATGAAAACCATCCCAATTCGCTGCAGTAGAAAAGTTTTAAAAGGGTTAGATTTTTTCCATGAAAAATAGGCTTAACGCAGTTATTACCTTCACCTACTACTGGCTTAAAATGTGTACTTATAGTGTACTGTAAATGAAGAAATGTTCGCGGTGGATTAATGTTCGCGGTTTTCGCGGTGACCACTTCACCGCGAATTTAAAACCACCGCGAACATTTTTCTCTTATGATATTAGATTGCAGTGTACGGTGTTACCGCGAACTTAAATCCACCGCGAAAAGTCCTTTTTCCGGCTACCGCGAAATTAAATCCCCGCGAACTTAAATACATTTACAGTATTTAAAAGAGTACATTATAATGCCACATGTAGTTCAGGAGTTGCAAGTTTAAGTTAAATGTGTGATGTCTTCCAGACTTGCCTGAATTGTTTTACTGGTTTTAATGAAAAAGTGTAAAAGCTGCGACAATGTGATGTTTATATAAGAAGAACGGCTCTGCTGACGTACCTGACACATATCTGTTAGCGCGTGTGTACCGCATGTCCACCAGTGGCTCGTGTCCATTAAACACAGTGCGGGAACCTTCTCCGTCTACTATCCACCTGGTGACACAACAAACTCTTTAAAGTGTTCAATCTTTGAATTAATCTAACCTAAAATTGTTTGTCTGATAAGATGTTATATTCCTTTATCTGTGTCAGTATGCTTCTCCGTTTTATTTCAGTAGTTAGTCTAATAGAATCTGAACTAAAACATTTTGGCAATTATACCTGTGGTTCTGTAGAGGCGTTTGCTCCACACACCGTGCACGCTCCCAGTGATCCAGAACAAAGTCCCCACAGTCCTCTGTCATCAGTACGTCCATGATGACGTTCTCCAGCGGGCCTGGGCTCGGAGGGGTGAAGTCAGTCAGAACTCCGGGGGACGTCAGCGTGTTGGCGTAACCTGGTGGTGAGTTTGTAATTTAGAATTGAAAATAAGTCTACGAGGAGTGATCAATAAGTCCTCGGCCACACAAAGAAAGAACAAGCACAGCTCAGATTTTCAGGCACAACTTCATAGTATGAAGTCTGTTATCAATACCCACCAAATTTCAAATCATTGGAGTTATTACTTTCCAATCATTCGTTTTTTCTAAATTAGAAGGTAAGTGGCGAGATAAAAGTGGAGTGAATTGTGATCAGACATGTGTGGGCCGAGTTCCACATGCCGTAAATTAACAAAATACATTGTCAAAATGTTTGATAATGATTCTATTCCTATTTCAAGCAAAAAGAATTAGGTTTCTAACTTCCAGCAGCACAAATTGACCCGCACACTCAGGTCAGGTCAATTGTCCACGTTTTTTTCCTTCTCCCTCACCTAACGTTACTGGGTGTCGCCTGCAAAGTAATCATCACGATAATTTGAATTTTGGTACATATTTATATAAGACTTTATACTTGACATCTATACTTCGAAATATGAGCTGTGCTTATTATTTCTCGGTAGAACCGATGACTTATTGATAATCCCACGTATATGTATAAAGTCTTATATAAATGTGTACCAAAATTCAAATTATTATGATCATTATGTTGCAGGCGACACCCAGTAACGTTAGGTAAGGGATAACGAAAAAAGTGTACAATTGATCGGCAACCTGAGGTGTACGGGTCAAATTGTCTGATCACACTTCACCTTTCTTTTTCTCGCCACTTACCTTCTAATTTAGAAAAAAAAACGAATGCCTGGAAGTAATGACTCCAATGATTGGAAATTTGGAGGATATTGATAAAAGTCTTAAAAATACGAAGTTGTGCCTGAAAATCTGAGTTGTGCTTGTTCTTTCTGCGTGAGGCCGAGGACTTATTGATCACCCCTCGTACACCGTCTCCATACTATACGATGTCTGTCTCCAGTTGTCTAGCCTTAAGAACACATCGGCAGCAATGCATGCAAGTTCAGATACCAAAGGGACCATACAACTGTGTGTTGAACTTCCATAATCGTTCCCATAAGTGCACAGTGCTTATAAAAAAAACATGTATCATTTATATAAAGCTGGCTAAACTGTAGAGGACGATGTAAATTTGTTAATGAAAAGAACAAACATCCATCTTGAAGAGCCTACAAACTTCCACGGACTGCAAAAAAAGAGACGAAAAAGATTTACAAGTTTGGAAGAACTATTGCTTGCTTTTATGTATATGATATCAACGTATAAGGCCAGCAGGCCTGGAAGGATAAGATGTTTTTATCATTCGAAAAAAAAATGTTTGTTATCCCTACGGCTTTTTTCCAAATACTGTTAGACCTCCCGCGTTTCCTATATGCACTTTTTTTAACGAATTATAACCAAGTGAAAACTGCACCCAGCGTATTCTTGAGGAAGAAGTTAAAGTAGTGGAGCTCATTATGATGCAGCTGTAGATTCTCGTGCCGGAACTCCACAGCATGGCCGACTCCGAGCCGCTCGAAATTGTGGAAATGGCCGACCTGGCAAAGATGAGCATTGTATGATGATTAGATAATTGATTTGTCCAGTGTAAAGTTAAAGTAGAAACGTGTACCTCTAATATTCAGTCAAACCATTACAAAGTTTGTGTTCTCTGTGTAGCTTTCCGGGACAAGACATAACCGGGAGGAATGGAGCCCCACGTACCGGGTGCACTAAATAGTAATAAGTGATATGAAATTCGTCCAAATATGTTCCTTATTGTTGCATATTCCCCCGTCTATCCTTGTTCCCTCTCTGTAATGTACGTACCTCATGCATCTCCACACCGTGTCCCTCTATCTCCTCCAGCAGTTCGCAGTCATTGTGTCCGTAGTCATAGTTGAAGCTGAGACACTTTGACGGGGGAAGCTTTAGGCACTCCGAGGCACACTGCTCCGGGACATCAACCCTTGAAGTCTCAACAGGGGCCGATATCACTTTTCCAAGCCTCGACCCTTTGAAAATACATACCCCCCCCCCCAAAAAAAAAAAATATATATATATAAAACCGACAAAACAATAGCCGGACATCATGATTGCGTACGGATGGACCTAGAATGTACCAAGAACAATCCACGTCAAAATTTAAAGGCTTAAAAATAAGCATATCTTTTTATCAAAAACATAGATAAAGACACTGTACCTGTAAAACGTTCCAAAGCAGTCGGGGGGTGTCCTGTGGTAATCGTGTTTGTTGTCGTATTGACGTCATGCCATGTTACGACCTGATCACCGTAGACCTTCCTGCCATAACCAACAGCCGCCTGTGCAAGATGTATCAATACATGATATGTCACGTTGATATGTCACGTTGTAACAATGCAAGCAAATTTAGAAAAGGATTATTGTCGAAAAGTCGGGTGCATTTGTACCCCAAAAATATTATTTATCAGAAAAACAAACACACGCTTTTTTAGTGGAATGCCCTTTAAGACCAATGAAAATTAGCTTGTCTAAAGTAGGAGTAGGGTTTGTTCAGTTTGGTTATATGGTCAAAGAGTGGTACTTGATAGAAAATTTTGCAGCATCAGCTTAAAATGTTACCAATTTCTGAATGATTTTCGAATCATCAAAAGCCACAGCTGACGCGCGGAGGATGTTGGGATGACTTGTGGTGAGGAAGTCCGGAGTGACACGCCCTCCAGGTAAGGTGACGTCATAGGTGGGTAGCTCACATGTCACCCTGGCGTCTCCTCCACCTGAGTTTTCAGCGGTGACCGTGAAGTACAGTGGAACGCCTCCTTTCATTGACTAAAAAGACGGATTAAAAAATACCATGCATCAGTACTAAGGCAGAATATAAAAAACAAGATGATGATATGAGTCAACATGTCACACTCTCTGTACTTTCCTATGGTTGTTATTGGTAGATGAATATGATCTATCACATAATCAGGGTATTTGGGAATATTGGTTTATGCATGAACATCAAAATTTCAGATACTAGAAAACTTTAAAGCGACCATTCAAGGTTGCCGTCGATCACACTGAAACGTTCACTGAGCAAAATATGCGAGGTTGAAATATGGGTACAAGGAACCAGCACCTAAACCTTGGAACTAAGGCAGCAGGTCATGTTATGATAACAACTTATAGCATAGATGGATTGTAAGGTATACACGTCGAGTTGGGTGGCCTCAACAAAAAGCTCTACAACCTATAGCTAAGAAGTCTCCGTCACATTTTATAAAGTGGCCATCTGTACTCGAGTATATCAACCATTCCTCACGGCAGAGACGGGGGCCCATACCGACTTCCGGGCACCTTTCACCCATAGTGACGTCAAACATTGTGCAGGTTACGCGGTATAGGCTTTGTGTCAACAACTTAAGTTAAGAATGGTCAGAGGGCTGACCGAAATCTTGTTGATGAGTGCTCTACAACTGTGTACGGAAATAAAGGGTACTACTTATACTAAGGACATCTTACGCTTACCCGAACGATGATGTTTGATGGTCCTCCGAGGTCTTCACCCTTCACTACGTCACTCCCTCCTCTGTAGGTTCCTACGTCATAAGTCAGCTTTACCTGACTGACGTCATCCTCTGCGGCCACCGCCAGCTGGAAGGCAGGTTCCACGACGTCACGTCCGGGAAGCTGCTGGACGTCACAGTGGGAGGTGACCTCTGATCTTCTAGAATTAGCTTTCCGGCTCTGAAATTGACAACAAATAAAGGCGTATTTTTCCACACAGTACGTCTTTCAATGGTCGAAAGTATTGTTGCTGTTGAACGGATGGGGACAGTTATGTGCCTGACGGAAGTAACCCATGATAATGTTTGTAAATGTTATTCATAAAGTTAAGATATTAGTTAATCGTAACATACCTGCAGTTTGAACTTTCTAAACTTGGGCGGTGTAAGGTCTGGCTCCGGAAGGCCCGTATTGAAGATATTTTTGATGACTGGGGACGTCTCATAATGCCAGATCATGATGTCGATTATCTTTTGGCTGAAGATTTTGACAATCCCGTGCAGTTCCAGCCGAAGCGGAACCATGACCATGTCCATCCGCACACTAGGCAATAGGTTCAACAAACAAAAACACCCTGAAAACTTGAGTCTAACAGGTAGTCCAAAATGTATCTAAAGTTAGTTCACAAACAGGTTAAACAAAGAGACCAATCCATCGCTGTACTATCATGGCTATTTGATAAATGCCTTCAGAATTTCTACATATTGTATGAAATATTTAGTTCTATCAAAAAAAAAAAACATCAATGACATCAACAAAACTGAATAGCGCCATACCCGACATTCAAAGGAAACTTGTCGAATGTGATTTCTGCTGCACTTGGGAATGCCGTTTTCAGGATGTAACCTTTCAACTGCAGCTCTCCAGATATCAGCAGCAGGCTCACACCGACACTGGCTTCAACAACGGCACTCACGTCAGGAGTAGCTTTACCCTGCAAGGGGATTTTACAAGACGTTTAAGATGATTTATCTCACGTGTGTTGTGGCATATGCTTAAAGTAGGTAAACACGCGTATGACCTAACATCTGCTTATAGATTTTATTAAACAAAGAGGAAAATTTTGCAGATCCGTGCCTCTTAAATTAATTGCATTTTCTATAGTCACAGACAACATTAACGCTGTGTGCATAAAATTGGTTTATCAACCTCTCTAATCACCATAGTCAGTGGCAACAAAAATAGCGTACTTATTCATAATAAGATTGTTTAAAAACATCCGTGCCATGGTAGGGCGCGTGTCGTATAAGGGCACACATTCCCGTTGTCTGAACATTCAAAATATACTTTGCATATTCAGTTGTGTTATTTTTCCTGACAATTAGAATCAACAATGTTGGTAGCGGTCGCTGGTCACTTCTCGTGCTCGTGCCGCACTAAATATATTACCTGTACCAATTACAGTCACACACGTTCTACAAAACCACAATTTAACTGTCAAAAGAAAGCTAAGCTATCATCAAATCTGTTTACTTGAATTCATCACCAACGTCTGAGGAGAAAAACGTACAAAAGCGGATCAAGTTAGGGCACGCTGTCTGACATAGCAAAAAAAAATGTGTATTTAGGAAAACGTCTCACAGTGTATATTTTTGCCGCTCGTAACGCGGAGGGTGAAGGGTATGAATACATTTCATATCCAGGCACATTCTTAACATGAATGTTTGAAAAGTTCATTCATCAAAATTTGACCACTGTCAGGCATGCATTTAGCGCTGGAGCTGTGAGTTTGAGCGCGTGAAAAAGAGTGTCATGTTAGAGGGCCCCTTCAGATATACTAGTATTTAAAAGCTACCACATAGGGAAGTTTAGGGTTGAAAGAAGGAAACATTTTATAGTCCGTAGATAAGTCATTGTTCAAGAATCTTGATATTAGTAAAATCTATTAGTAATGATGCTTTAGAATCAAGTAGAAATGGTCACAAGATCAGTTATAGATGGTAAGATACTCACATAACCCTTCATTTTCATTATAGACACCCCCGCTTCCACCTTCACCGCAATGTAACCACCAGCTGCGAATTCTATGAGAGAGAAAAAAGTACTGTAATGTGATTGAAATACCTGCATGGAAATACTGTTTGGACCCATTGAGGTGAATGATATTTCTTTGGCAGGTATATATATTTGAGGCTGAATACTTGAGGGAATGCGTCATCATAATTCGCATTAAAATTATAAAATGAACTCAATCTTCAAACTTTTTGCAGCATGGCCTTAGTTTGCAAATATACGTAATAAAGACCTAAGTCACCAAGTCCTGTTACTATGATGTCTATTCTACAAATTACACCTACTTGCATATGTATATATACTTACTTAGATACATTGTTATTGGCCCCAGGTTAAAGGGGACTCTGACTTCAAAGAATGTTTTATCCCATGGTCCCAAGGGGAACGATCCGTTCAGGTAACTGTCTGATGACTCCAGTTCCTGGACTGCCTCCTGAACAGCCAAGTCGATAGAAGCTACCAGCTGATCAGGACGACATACAAAATGATGGTGATAAGGATAAAGTTATTAAAAAGCCAGTAGCTTATTTGTAAATGTTTGTCTTTATCTTTTTGTATGTACATGGAATTATCAATACTGTACGAAATATCATATTCATGAGATATTGTAAACTATCCGAATATTTCATCATAATCGTGGACACAAGATTGCATGAGTACATGATAGGATTAAGAGCATGACAGACTCACCACTTCCTTGTAAGACATCCTGAGCACTCGGGTCAGGTCTCGTACGAGTTGGTTCATATCAGTGAGATTCGCTTCAGGAAGAACACGTCTCAGTTCAGAGCGACTGATGTAGTGAAGCTCTGTCTCGAATTGAGCAAGGGTCAGATCCGTAACGGGAACTGCAAAATTTAATGAGTTTATGAGTTTATTGTAATACTCTTTAGCTCAGATTGAGCAAAATGTACAAGCATGTTGCCGATGATTTCAGTTCGCATTCATCGTCCACAATAGTCAATGCTTTTAACGAATTAATGTAGAATGTACATTAAACGAAAAAACACGTTCATGTCGGTGATACACTCAACACTTCTAATCGTCAAAGTTGTCACGTTTCCAATCAAGCTTATCTGCCGATGTTAATAAAGACATCATCACCTTGTCTGGTTGAAGGAAGCGCGTCCCTTGCCCTGTCACATGGAGGTATACCGAATCGGACGTTTTTCAGTATGTGTAGAGGTGGAAGGCAGGTACTTCCCGCACAGAGCTTCACAGCAAGGCTTAACTACATGGGTCAAAAATTTAAGCCTATCTCACCTTGACACTGTTTGCAACACATCGCATTTATTGACAGAAGACGGAAATTAACGGAAATCTTTTTACTTAAGGATAGAAGAAAATACATCAATGTACGATGTTCCCCAACATACGTACACAAATATTCAACAATGTAAACTGACGATTAAGACAAATGTGTGTGTATGTACATGTGCATGTTCATGTGCATGTGTATATGTATGTGTACGTGTATGTGTATGTGTATATGTGTATGTGTATGTGTATGTGTATGTGTATGTGTATGTGTATGTGTATGTGAATGTGTATGTGTATGTGTATGTGTATGTGTATGTGTATGTGTATGTGTATGTGTATGTGTATGTGCATGTGCATGTGTATGTGTATGTTTGTGTGACTATGTGTTCCCTGATACCACAATACCACTGGTGCCTTACCGTGAATGATAATCCAGTTCGCTGCACTCTAAAGCTTCTAACTAGCAGCACGCCGTCGAATAATGTCCAGGATTTGTCGTTGTAATATTCGTCCTCTTCGGCTGTAGAGAAACATTTCTACAACGTTAGACTTGAATTCAATGCAAACCTAACAGGACACCTCAATGCTAATTTTAATTGTCTTCCCAAAGAGAAGCGTGCATCTGCTTTTATTTTTATTATATTAATCATTACATTTCCAGGTAATTAGCAGTCAAGTCTGAGATACAGGCGTTACATAATAATAAGCTCACTGACCGAAGCCTGCTGAAGTCAGATTCTTTTCTTCTCTGTGCCTTCCGAGCTCCATAGTGAGCTTCATGGTACAAGGGTCGAAACGAACGCCGGCCTTCGTGGTGACTTCAGTGTGAGGTGACGTTGGGAAGGACAAAGAACATTTGAACCCCAGGCAATCATTCTGTATATCACAGTAGATGTTCGTCAGCTTGTTCAGATGATGAAATATGTTAGGGCATCCTAGAAAACAAAAACGGTGTTACATAGTGTTTCATATGACAGCAGTACTAAAATGATGTAAATATCAATGTTATCGTTTATGTCATTTTGTGGTGTTTAGGTCACAACTAATCCATGAAGTGCAGCTTACCGTTATCTGTGGTGGTTGTGTATCTTTGCAGAAGTTGTTGGCGTGACCCCTCCGCAGACTTTCCCCTTCTTTGTAACTCCCGGCGTAACTGGTCGTCCGTCAATGTCCCTGGTAACTTGAACGGATCTGCATCCAAGTATTGCTATACAATCAATGAAAAATGTACTTTTAGTGCAAAATGGTACGTTGGAGAAAAATAATACCTTGTCGAGACCAACGTAAAGGACAGCGTATTTACACTTCTAAACACACGAGACTTACGCGACTTCCCTGTAAAACACTGTGCACTAAGAATAACTGGTAGTCCTTGACAGCGTGGAATGAACACAATTTAGCATTATCTCAACCTAACCTGAACTTGTTCTGTTGTGGAGAGAAGTCTATCCCTGATGGCTCCCATGTCTGGTTCATCCAATAGCTGGAGGATGTCCAATACCTTAGACAACTTCAGATCTTGTAATCTGATGGAAAATGTATTGGTGATGTCTGTCACGTTATGCACACCGATGGTCTGTGCAAAGTCTGAAATGAATGAATTAGATGAATTTGATGATTGAATGAATGCGTTCCAATTTGTTCTGGATTTACCTGAAGTCAAATAAATGAAAGACCGACATACAGATACACATAGATAGATACTATTGCCAGACAAATTCAGTAGATGGATTCCTCTCATATTGATGAATGGAAATGTAAATTTAAGGTAAAGCACCATAGAGGCTGAAGGGACAGTGGGTTGTTATCCACTGTGTCTAGGGTATGGTTTAGGAAGGCGAGGCCCACCCCTCTTCCAAACCTCATGTTACAGTGCCCCTCCCCATGGATACAGCGTCTAGTCAGGAACACCAGGGACCCAAACCTTTACCTCTTGATCTCGTTTCGGATAGCCTGGGTCTAACCATTTGGCCATTCGACGCCACGATAGCTATTTATATGGAGATAATAAATGCATTTCAAAGAACTCATAACGTCTACTCTCGCCATGGTGTAGGTATTAATGTGTTTTACCACAGGGAGAATACTTAGTAGCTAACAGAAATGGAATTCCAGATCCAAATTAAGCCAAAGTCTTACCTGGATTATTTGTCAAAGCAACAGCAATCTCCCTCTTCAGACTCCGTTTTGTGTAGGTCTCACTGCTCAATGAAGTGATTGCCGTGCTGCTCCTGTTGATTTAGAATTACTTTCGTGAACAATCCAATATAATTAAGATACTTAAGGTGTAGTCAACGATCAAATTTTAAACATCTAAAGACATAATGTGGACTTCTTATCATTTCTCAGCTTTGCATCAACATGAAACAAATACCTGGCTGAGTCGTCTAAATCTACGTCAGGCTCTTCTGGAGTCTCGTCCTCATCTTTAAGGATGTCGGTGAGATTACCAGATGCAATGGTTTCCCCCTGAAATTTGTACAAAAATAGATAAGGATCGCACCTTAAATGCAAATTAAGCTTAAAGGTGATACAATTGAATGCCATGAACGAAATTAATGTTAAAAGTGGATATAGAATGCGGGGTCGTATGGCGCGGTGTTACTACAGCATATTTTAGTCAACCCCCAAGCTATGAAACTTCCTTTGCCTTCGGTACTTTGTATGTGGCACTTACAAATAGATGCCACATTGTACTTCTCTGTCTTGTGGCAAGTTTCAAAAAAGAGGAATTTTTTACTGAACTCTGACTGGCTCACCATAAACATCAACCAATACATGTCACAGTGCTGCCGCCATCCTGGTTTGTTGTCTCCTGATGTCATCACTGGTTTGCGGAGGTATCTCGTCGGGTCTACATACTCATCAGATCCCAACGCCTTTATAGCAAAGTGAATGGAGTTCTTTTCACAACCCGTAGCCGCCGCTGTGCCGACCTTTTCTCCCTTGTGAATCTTAGAAGTAGAAAATTCATGGAGATATTAACGCAGTTTTCCACACCGACATATGTTTATTACGAGGGATCACGTAAAAAGCTAACATTTAGAATCGTTAAAGGTCTTTAAACGTATTCTTTGATAGTCATATAGAGCAACACTAGTGTGAATAAATTGAGAGTATTATTTTCTACCCAGGTGAAGAACGAACGATGATGACTTCCATATCCTTGATATCTTCGGTGACTATGACAATCTTTTCCGCGGAGATTGTCGTGACTTCCCCAGCGAACGGCGCCACAACCTGGAGCAAGCCGAGAAACACCTTTTAACAGCAGTTTATGGGCGAAGCCCGAGGGGAGACTAGAAATCCCCGAGGTGGCGGGCCTGGTGATATACACAGAAAACGAGACCAAGGCCATGGGATAACTAACTTAGCCCATGGCATACTTCCCCGAAGCTTTTCTAGTTCATCAGCTTTACAAAATGTTACTTTGTTTTGTCCTAAAAGTCCACAATCTTTCTTGTTATTGCTTGAAAAGCTGTCACAGACAGTGTCAGGTTGTAACAACACAAGGTCATTAATCTTGTCAAGACCTTCACGGGCAACGTGCCTGGAGAGACAGAAAGTCTGCTCATATTCCTCTGAGCAATTAGAAGTCAAGCATAGGATTGGTCAGTTATCACATGACACTATTCTGGTCCCAAAAGATGGTCTCAAAGGTAAGAGGATTGGTCAGAACGGGTCACATGCGTATATCACTCCTAGTTTACAGGCAGATATCATCCCTGTTTTCTTGATATCACCACAGTTTTTCCCTCATTTGCATGAAATAGCAGCACACTTTTTTTCATAGCACCATACTAATTGGATATATCAACAGAAAATGGGGGCTTCTCATTGGCTGAGGGGAAGTAGCCATGGGCTAAGATATCTGTTCAGAACGCTGTCATGATATTTTCTTACCTTACGGCCTTGTCGTATTTCTAGATCAATGCCTTCAGATTCGTAAGTCTTTCCTCCGACTCCAAAACTAGGGTAAACGCCCTGGCCGCAAGTTTCCGAGTCAAATATTCTCCTTGGGAATCTAAAAGATGCCTTCGGCCCAAAGATTTTGTGTATGATCGAGCGTGCTAAGGCAAACCTGGGAAGAAAGAGAATTGATGAAAGTCTACACTCCAAGCAGAAGTTAGTCTCCAACGTATAGAGGGAGTTTTTCGACGTTTTTATAGGGCTTTTATATGTTTATGAGTTTATGTGGTTTGAGTTTGCTTGAGTGTGGTTATGGGGTCAATAGAATGCCAACTTACGTTACCGGCAAAATACGTTAATAGCTCCTGTCGTAAAAAACGTATATCCTTAAGAATCATATAAAATGGCATATGTTAGTAGGTATTTAAAAGATAACTGTGAGATTGACAGTCATAGTATAATAGCCGTTGTAAAGAAATATCTTAGCATACATTGAATGATGTTCCATGTATGCACGGTAAATGATAGCTTATGTCGCAATTTATGTAAAACATGGATCGGTAATTTTGTGACCGACTAGCATGCAATCCCCTGCGACAGAAATTTAAACTGTTTCATCAACAAATCATTTTCCCTGTAACAAATTATTTTCCCTGTCTAAAAGAATATAAACATGTTTGACCTAGAGTCTGTCATTTGTCAACTGGCAAACTCACCCCTGCTTCAGCGAATCGTAGCAGCTCTTCACTTTCTTCACAGTTCCGACTGTTGATGTGTAGGCGTCCAGAAACGGCTGGATGATATCGGCAGTCGGTCCGATTTGGTTGGGCAGATCCTCCAATGCGGCTTTGAACTCGTCTATAACTTTCCTCCTCAGCTCACTCTGCAGTGCAAGATGGAGCGTCATTAATTATGTCAGAATTATCGGTTTGAAAATTACTCTTTTCAGTACAAACGTTTCCCTATATAAAATATAGATAACAAAAGTTATCGACGATTTAGAAACGTGCCAACTTATTGATTCGTCTTCGGCATTGAGAAAGCAAACGTCAACATCGCCAAAATGTGTATCTCTAGTATTATACATTTTGCTCTTGCATCACTTAAACCCGTGAGTTTGCGTGGCACAAAAGGTCCTGAGTTCGAACCCTGCCATGTCACCGATCTTGTGCCCTTGGGAAAGGCACTTTACACGACTTTCCTCACTTCACTCAAGTGAAAATGAGTACCATTCACCTGGACTCCAGTAAGAATAGTGACGTATCAGTCACTAATGGAGATCCTAATTAAAACCTAAACCAAAACCTAAACTAAACCCTTTGCTTTGTCTATATTTCGATAAAAGTTAGATTTTATTCTTTGGTTGAGTGCAAATGAACATGTCGAAAATGTGATGTGCGTAAACATTTCAATACTTATCGGAAAGGATCGATGCGTAAAGGCGAATCGTGGTTTATATTTGACACTTACAAGTGTTTCGTGTGAGAAAGCCTGTCCCAACACATCGGTTGAGTGGTCCACAAACCCGTCTACCCAGGCCGGAGCTTCCACCTTGAAGAGTTGCCACACGCGCTGAATGTCGTCCAATATCTCTTCTATTTGTGTTTTGAGGTGAAACCAGTAGGGCTGCTTACCTGTGATCATAAGCACATATCTTAAGATAAACATATACCGCTTAAGCCAGAAATTGCCAAACAGTCAAAATATTGCTACTGTATGGCTTTCAGAACAATGTTTGAAATTCTTGACGATACTTTGACAAAAGCAAAAAAAGCAATATATGTCTTTTCGCCTTTACACAGATGGTTGAGGGGAATATCAAATTCTTATTCAAAAGAGACATTATAAGATCTGACATGTTGCAATCTAAAAAATACGTCTTGTGCAACATTGCACGGACCTTACTTGAGACTATTGTTTTAAAGTCGAGACTAACATATAAAGACCAACTTTAGACCGTACATCCTGAAGTATGCATACATGTATTCATTTCTATCCGAGTAGATAGCAATTATTCATGACTTAGCAGGCCTAGGTATTCATAGAGGCACAAATAAACTAACATTTTGAAGCGATTCTAACATATGAGATCATTAATTGCTTCCGCACCTCACCAATTTAAATGCCTTTATAGTAGAAGACTTCGCCCCTATGCATTCTTGTTCAACGTTCATTATTCAAGTTATAAAGAAAATAAACATACCTTCTTTGAAAAAACAAACGTCATCAATCTGGTCTTTCATACTGATGAGCCCCCTTACAGCGTAGTAGATTCTGGAAAGCAGGCCAAATATTTATTTTCCAATAATGGTAGATATTTGTATGGATACAGATAATATGTAGTTGGAAGTTACATGCATATGTCGGCTCCACATGGTGGAACATCTGTATCTGTATCTATATAGCCGGTATAACCGCCGTTCGGCGTAACACACCAGCTTCGCAGGCACGCGGCGCGGCATTAGCTGGTTATATTACACCGAACAACCTGTCAAATAGAACATATAAGCATAATCATGTGGCCACCCAACGAAAATGTTATTAGCAAGAGATGATTAATACGATACGATACGTTTTTCCTTAATCTGCTAGTTTCAAATTTCACGGACAAGATCACAACGACTGCTCACACTGTATCTATGAAACGCAGACGCTATAACAGTACCTGTACACAGCCTTGGCGATATTACCGGCGGCAGTCTGAGGGGACCTGATAAGGTTGCGGATTTCTTGAAAAATCGTCTGCAGGCCCTGCCAGATCTGCTCAGCTCCCCACGGTAGCACCACGTGTATGGAGTCTGCGATGGTCTGTAAATGGGATGATAGTCCATTCATCGTTTTCATCAGGTTAACCTCCTGTCTGCCATGTGCGACAGAGCCGTTTGGAAGAACTTCATACTGTCACCGGATGGATGAACTGAACTGACAACAGGTTGTGTCCTCTACTTATTCGGATACATCACGTGCATGTACACTATAGTTTGACTATGGATCTTAATGATTATGTGTCTTTTAAAAGGTTACCTTTAATCTGTTGTATCGATGATATACAATGTCAAGGCTAGCAATGATTGAGTCATTTCGAAGCAAAACTACTTTCCTTTGTATTTTGAGTGCTTGGATTGATGCGTACGTACACCAGAAGTGGAATATGTGTACGCACCCTTGTCTACCTACACCCCCCCCCCCTTCATACTTAATGCCGAATCGCGTATATAAAAGGCTTGGGCAAAAAAAGTTGCGTTGATTATAAAATCTAAGTGGTCGGGAGGTTGAACATATAGCTGAGTATGATATACTGATGAACAATAGAATCTTTAACATTTCTTCTTCGACTTTGGTATTGACATTTTGCAGCTAGTTTTTCCGATTTACAGAATGGTCGAAAACTTTTTTGGGGGGAAACGGACGAAAATGGTGAGCTCACTAATGTCATACTTCTAATACAATGAACATGGCCTAATAAAAGCATCGATCCCGAATCGTCATCTTTCAAAGCAAAAATTGATGAATTATTCATGAACGACGCATCATCATGAAAACTCACATTCACAAGCTCCGTGATTGACTTCTTCACGTCATTAAACAACGTGGCAACGCGAAGGAGAACTTGTCGTGCTTCTGCGATGAAACTGGGCAGGTTGTCATAGGCGCCGATTCGCTCCAAAGTGTCACGAGCCCACCTGTGGACGTTAAGTGGAGGTTTGTTTAAACAATCATTACTTTTCATAATGTCTTACAAGACCAGTTTGGTATTGCACCATAAACATTCATTAGCCACCGACAAGTCCATGAATGGTTTTACCAGGTTGGTAAGTCACAAAATAATGTATTCCATATGTTCATTGTAGCTGTCACTGCAAATGTTTGGTTTAGAAGCTGCGTTATCAACCAGTAAAAACCACATACTGACAAATACTGACTTAAACTGTTCTGGCTAAGTTGTCCCTGATGGATTATAAATGATGAAAAATATTGAACATTTTGTTTGAACAGACCTTGATATGGCAGTTATTCTGTCCGGAAAAGTTTGGATCGCGTCCAGCAGGGATTTGAATATTTCCTCTGGGCTGGTATTTTCGAGGTGACTGAACAGATTTCTAAACGTTTCTATCGTGCCCTTAACATCTTTGATCACAGCCGGCACGTCTCGGAACCAGGTTTTGATCAGATCCAGTAGTTTCTTAAAGTTGAAGTCCTGCAAGTTGATTGACGTTTTTACATTAGTGCGGTAAATGATATGTATGGACTATGATCCAGAACATAATTATAGGATAACGAGCAAAAACATTCTGATGACATTAAGTTATGCATGTTCTTGCAATATGCTTTAAACAAGAGTTAAGTTTCGTTAAAACTGCGTATATGTCATCAAAAGATGGCATCATACGCGATGCAGATGTTAGGCATTAGACAATATGATAATTATTTAAAGAAATACCTACATGATATGATGCGAGTACGTTTGTCATAACTGTTAGTAACCCAATGAAAATATGATTTTTTTAAAATCAAGCTTCCAACATGACTGCTTGTATTACTTACCTGCAGAATGTTGACCTTGTAGGAAATACCACCTATGAAGCAGATACCAGTATCGATGAAGTCAAATTTCATGTCAAAAGCTCCTAACAGCCCCCTGGCATAAGCATGGTCGTAGATATCCAAGTCAGCACGCCCTTCACTTAGACCTGTGGGGAATCAGATCAGATTCAAAACGTTTATAGTCAGTGAGTCCTTTATTTGTGTAAGAAAGAAGCTGAATTCTTCCATATCTTTATGTCATTGCACCAAAAGTGCTGATACGAGAAAGCTTATACGATCAAATGGCCTGAAACTAAAGACCATGTTCCAAATCAAAAAGCTTAAACTGGCACCGGTCAGTCTATAACCCAAAGTACAGCAAATATTCAAGACACTTAATTAACTATGTGGAGATAACGTATAAGACATGAAGGTTTGGCTGCAT
>NC_049992.1:20966697-20968623 GCF_000003815.2 Branchiostoma floridae | reverse complement strand
TAATGTAGCGACGGATTCACTATGCAAATATCCTTTGCAGATATGTTCAGTTAAGATTTACAGAGATGCATAGTAAATTGCAAATTATGCAAAAAATGTGCATTTCTAATATACAGTGCTTTCCTTTATAGGGCTCAAAAACATGTAACAATTTGTTTGTGGCAGGGGCAAGATAAGTAGAGACAATTGATGCAAATACGTCCCTGATTTATATAGTTAATGTGAAAGTGTCATAATTCTAATCTCCAAGCGGATATTGCTGTGGCATAGGATAGTATCGTTAGCTAGGGAAGGGGTTTAGCCAACAGAGGAGTTTCATTTGGCCACAGCAAAGCCAATGAAAGTCCTCTGTCAGCTAAATTCACGAGCTTATGATTTTTTATGCCACAGCAAGATCTGCTTGGAGATTATCATTATTCTACAAACATGAAGTATATGGTTGGATTGTCAGCACCGTGACCTTTGTAAGTTCGTTTAAGGTGTACATAACCATGATGATGTGAAAGTCATTTGAACAATCAGAATATTTCATGGAGATATGCGGTCTCCGTTAAATTCTGGAGCAGAGAGTACTTTTTACAAGATAATTCAATGTATGCACATAAAACTTCGCCTACTTTAGCGCCATTGTTTGCAGTTGTGAAAGGAGTCAGACAAGGCTGCAATCTTATCCCCACTTTATCTAATTTCTAAACAACCTTCACGTGCATGATGATGATGAATGTTCTAAACACAACCAAGGACATGATACAAATAAGTTGAGGCAAAGACTTAACATAACTTAACGTCCTATATTGTATGCAGATGATGTTGTTATATTTACCGTATCCGATAAAGTGCTTCAAATAGATGGAGAAACATTTTGTATCAAATGAGAACTTGATGTTAACTTGAAGAAAACAAAAGTCATTATCAGGCACAAAACAAACATTGTCGTTATTGTTAGGGCAGGAGATAGGAGTTTATTTCTACTGCTACTCGTGCCTGCATATTACCTCATGAGACAGCTTCTCTCTGGCCGAAAAAAAAAACTGTTATTCAAAGCACGTAAAGCTAATATTAGGCATCCCGGTAGTAAGATACTCAAGCAACTGGATATGTAAATGTGAGGTCTTAAATCCCTCATACGTTCATCTGTCTCTCAAAAGTGCACGTTAAAAATATTTGATTCCAGTTTTATTACGGTAGATTATGTTTTGAATTCGAGCTAGGTTTGGGGAACTGAGTCAATACATGACATGTCCCCCGCCATCGAATGTTTGCACCGCATTTGTAGAAATATACGTCTCTGAATCAGAAACTGTAGTAATTGTCAACAGATATCACTTAACCATCCAAATGGTGCTTGTTTGTGTATTATAAATATTCTAAAGTGGTAAATTGCAGCTTATCCTACATACGCTCCTACATGCACATAATCCGTAATTATCACGACTGTAAAGTGAAGATCTTGAGAACATTCGTGTATTTGCACGATGGTCCTGAAATCAGCAGAGACCAACTTCATACGCCTAACTAGTCGATTATGACCCCACCCCCTCCCGCCAATACACACCCCCACGTGCTAAAAAGGTGTGAAATAAACCCGATGCCGCTAAGTGTCCCCCCGTGAAGTTATGGTTCGGTTGCTGTTTAAAAACTCGATTGCTGTTTAAAAACTCGATTGCTATTTAAAGACCTCGGTTGCTGTTTAAAAAACTCGGTTGTCATTTGTCAGTTAACGATGTAGTGATGTCGGTTGCGATGTAAGATAAGTGCGCTGTTAAACGACAGTCGGTTTTTCGAAGCGCTAAATCGCAGTCGACACTCGAACGAATACATCGAAAACCGAACGATGACGCGTCAATCGCATCGGAAGCCTCTATTGTGCAGTCGAGTCATCGAACTAAGAAAACCACTTCTTAGACCGCAAACTTTAATTAAGCC
>NC_049992.1:20929869-20958949 GCF_000003815.2 Branchiostoma floridae | reverse complement strand
CCTTTCTGGGTCCGTGTGTTTGAGTCTATCCGCAACAGCTCCCAGTATGAGCAGAGCAGTGTTGTGAACCAGCCACTCATCACGTGGATCTTTCAACAGTAAACATTGACAAACACGTTGAAAGGTATCTTTATTAGTACAAACATCAAATGCAACACATTGTAAACACAGGTACATTAAGGCAAGGGTATAAATGTTGAATGTTTTGTAGTTCAGGTGGTGATTGACAATTGACTTTTTTAAGCATCTTCATTTAAAAATGAATTGATTTGGACGTTTCGTCAATGTTCTTTATATGAGATTATTGAGGCAATTATATCTGCAATTAATGATTTTGAGTTGTTAAAATTATTTGAGTTTTATATTACCTATTGTCCCCAAGTGTGATTATTTACGATTGCAGATTGATTGATTTTTGTATATTAATCCAGGAAATCATGGTCATATGATAAACAACTGAAGGGACAAGCCTTAAAATTGATTAAAATGATGTTAGTTATGTGAATAAGGATCTAATTGTTTTATGAATTAGGATATCCTATATAATTCAGCTGAATTCTATGAATTTACCATTAAACATGTTGAAATTAAAACTTATAAAGATACTAGTATTGATGGATATCAACAATCAATAGAAAAAAATTGTTTAATCAATCAAACATGCAACAATTCCATAGTGTTGACGAGAAGCGGATCATTGTGTTTGGTAGCAAGAGATATTGAAGAGGGAGATAATCCCAAGCAGGGATTGATTTACGATATTAATGAAAATGCTCTGGACGCTTTCAGTGCATAAAGCTTTTTTACATGAGGAAAATGTGAAGAAAGCGAGGATCGTCAGCTTATATGAATTATGCAAATAGGGAGCTTAAACTTATCTATATAATTGACGAAAAAAATTGAGTGGTTAATCATAGGGTAAAAGATCTGGTTAAAAATCTTCAATCTCAAGCTTACCTTGATACTTGACTTTTCTTTTGAAACAGATCTCCTCAAGGGATCTCAGGAAATCCTTTGGAAAAAGCAAACCATCAGTGGACGGTAACGGCTACACTGGTACTGTCAACACTGTCTAGGAGGACTGGGAGCGGTAAACTATGCATACACCTATACATCCAGGTACAAATCATATTCAATTGTATTACAATACATTTCAAGTTTACATTTAGTTCAACGTTCAAGAGTCAAATATGTAGGTCTGCTTTGGTACCCTTTTGCAGGTCGTCGGCTTCGAGAAAATATAGCGAATAGTATAGTAGATTTGCTTATAAAGGTTACAATTTTGGATATTTTGATAGATGCATTTTCATCAAATAAAACTTACAGACATACCTTTTGTCTTCTATGGTTTATAGCGACAATGTTATAATTTCGTCGCCTAGGCAAACTACTTTTGTAAGGCGGGATATGGTACCAACACTGCGGAGAAATGCTATTCCTTAATCAATGCAGTGGCTAGGTGCCAGTTGATGTCTTTTGCCTTGTGCAGTTCTTTTTTGATGTGAAAAGCATAAGTTCGAAACATCTTCTGGCAGTAAAACGCCAGACTTGCCTAGGGCGACTTACCTCAATAGGTGGTGTATTCATGCTGACGTAACTTATGAGCATGCGCTGTATGAGTTTTGCTGGAGCTCCCTCAGCCGTTAGAACCTGTAACGTGAGGAGTCTCTGTGCAGCCTCCGTCCCCACACTCCCCAGCGCATCCACCATGATGTCACAGTTTTCCTCTTCTGTCTTGTCCTGATATCTGACCTTGACAAACCGACGGGACAGCACACCAAGGTCGTCTTCAGATAGGCGGCTGATCAGTTTGACAAGTTGTAGGAAACAAGTGCTTCTTGTTGTTGACTCTGAAATGATTAAAATGAATGTTTTGTGATAAACTGGAGAACATATTTAGCCGTATTTCTTGGGCGTAAAGAGCTTCAATATTTTGCTCAATAATGAACGTCTTCGGCAATACTTTCTGAACCACCTGAAATAAACATTGTAAACAGATGGAATATTGCATCCAACAGTCAGTACAGGAGACATGAATTGAAAGTAATAAACATTACCGATACTAGGATATAAACAGAATGGTCAAGTGATTAACAATGGTGCGTCACAGTATGTTAATGATAGACAGGAGATATCAGAAACATCGTTTAACACGGTTAATGAATTAGTAAAATGGGTAATGAAAAAGGACAAGATGTTAAATACCAAGTAGTTCTAAGGAAACAATGTCAAAGTTGTATATAAATTTAAAGATTGGAACTGTGATTAACAAATTAATACGTATATACAATACAACTCACATATAAAAGAGCCCCCTACGTTTATGAAGGTTAGACATCCAGGAAAACAATATTCAAATAAAATTCAATCTGTACAACTGGATAAAAACGCAGATTTACTTCCTCACATTTCGAGTACAATCCTCCACTCTTCTTCTAGTGAATCTCATTTTTAACCAGTTGCAAATATAGAATTATGTTTGAAAAGAACCGCAGGTGTTTCTGACATTGGCACTTGATGTGTCTATGTGATTTCAAACCTCACAAGTTACTTACGATCCTTGGTCTGGTGTTTCCTTACACAGGTCAGGTTCCCGACGATGTCCTTCTCCAGTCCTTCCAGGGGCAGGTCTGGTTGTCTCGGCTGTGGGAGGGAGTAAACATTATTGACGAAAATAACAGGAGTTTCTAGAATCTTTTCTCTTATATGTAAAAACTTTAATGTGACTAACTTAAAAAATAACAATAAGTGTGTCAACGAAAACTATTGCCATGGCGACGGTTTTATTGTTTATAAGTATGAATGATTGTTGTTTTAGGTGTGTTGTAGTTGTGTTATATCCTTTCGCCTGGCTGTATGTATGAAGATTGTTTTACGCGACGGATGTTTGTAGAGCATTGCTTTTAACAAGAAAGGCGATCTCTTGTAACGAGTGACCTATTATAAATGTTTCTCATTGATCATACAAATGAGGTCCTAATTTGCATAAAAGATATCAGTTGATCATCTCCTCTACCTAAATAACAATGTGTTCAAAGTATGAAAGTCTTAGCAAAGAAAGCTGTTGTAGCATTTTTTCTCATAAATAATGTAATGAGACCTTAATTTGCATGACTTACGTCTGCATGTTCAACTTAACGTACATGTTGCTGTCAAATGTCGCAACTCGCAAGAATAGAATTTTTGTCATTTAACACTATATTAACAATTTCTCATTGGTTATGTAAATTAGGTAACAATTTGCATAATTGATGTCTATCGATATTTCTCTCTTTTCTAGTTACATGTCATGTTAAACAGTTTAAGTGTCCTAGTATTATGAAATTAGTATTATGTGGCTTAAACAAACTGTGCTCATTGATTATGCAAATTAGCCCCTGGTTGGTATTAATAGTCCTTATTTATGGAAGGCATCTCCGAAGTTATCTATATATCAAAAATCACGATGATCCGTCAACCCATTTCCGAATTATTCCCTTCCAAAAGGATGATGCAATTACGCACGCGAGGACAAATTGCTGTGGAATTTCGGGAATTTTTGCCAATCTAATATATCCTTAACAGTAAACCTTATACTTCTCTCTTTTTTAGTTACATGTGGCATATTTTTTTGTATTCTAACATGAAATGCAGTGTATTTATAAACTGTCTCCATTAATTATGCAAATTAGCCCCTAATTTGTATGATTAGCATTTAACAATGTAAGGCATCTCTGAAGCTATCTACAGTTCAAATAGCATGAAGATCCGTTAATCCATTCCCGAGTTATTCCCTTCTCAAGGGATGATGCAACTAAGAAGGCGTGGAAAAATTCCTGACATGCCTGCGGGATTTTGGGAATTCTTGTCAAACGGACGCACACTATACTATGAGGCTAGCTCCTGAGGCGTCGCCAAAAACACAGAAAAAATCAACGACATAAACCATTTTCAATGTTCCTATTCAAACACTAAAACTCATGATCAGTAACAAGCCAGAAGTGGAATTCAACGACTAAATAACTTCATATCATACATTATATATGTTCTTATCTACCAACATTACAAAGTATTAAGGCGCTATATTGGCAAAAAAAAAACACTTTTGTATTCCTTTCTTTTGAGTTATGCAAACCAATCTCTGATTTGAATATGATTTATGTTTAATGTCCACCTTTCTCTCTCTCTATCTATCTAGCTCTCACTCTGCCAGTCAGTGTTCACCTTCACCTAACTTATATAATATCTGATGCCACAGGTATTACATTAAAAGCATGCAGTATATGTTATATTTATGTTATCTTCTCAGTAACGTTCCTTTGGTATTAAAGTTCACGGTAACCGGCTAAAACATAAACGTCAAACATAGGGCCGGTACCTGCACGATGATAAGAGAGCCATTGGTCAGGTTTGAAGGAAGGATGACGTCACCAGACAGAGGCGTCATCCCAACAAAGGTCATGTGACTTGACGAGTTGGCGTGCATCATGGGAAGATCTAAATGGAAACAGAGAGATGAAACAGTTGGCAGGGTTCCCTAGTAGCAGCATCAAGTGAAACGTTGAATACCATGATGATAACTATGTTACAATTTTAAGACTTTATATCCTTACACAAAATAAGGCGCTTACCAACAAGCTTTCGATCGGTCCTCTAATTCTTATCAAGACTGCCAACTGCCAAGCACCTTTAACCCTTTGCTGACGTCACACTTCCGTTCCGGATGTGTGACGTAGGCTTTGGGTCAGAGGACTGATCGAAAGTTTGTTAGTAAGCGCTTTTTTGTACGGATATAAAGTCTCAAAGTTGTAACATAATGTTGACTACCGTCATGCACAGATGAACTTACATTCAAGCATGATGATAACTAGCTTATTCGCAACTTTTGAAAACGCAAACCGTTCCAGCCTTACCTGGCTGAATTGGGGTATGAGACCATTAACATTCATTCAATAACTTTCCACTAAAAGGTGAGATGTTATTCTTAAATCTTGAAGGTTTGTAGCTGAACTGCGGAAAGTTGCTTCATCATAAGTATGTCAAAATGGCTGAAACGTGCATTAAAGCGACTAATATCATTTCCAGGCCTATCTTGAATACAAATTTACATTTCAGGTATTTTGATGCCCTTTCGACTCGTCTTTATTTTTTGTCTCACCGAAGGTATCTCCGTGCAACTGTTGATGTTTCTCCGGGTCTCCAGGCAGACCTTCTGCAGAATTAAATCTGTAGGAGAACAATGAATTTACCATTATAACAAGAAAAAGTTATTTTTTTAAAATCTAATGTATAATTGAATATCATCTTCGGATTTCAGATTAGTTTCGTAATTCCCAATGAGGACACACATGTTATATACACTAAAAATACTAGTATACTAAATTGGCGTACCATCCTCTTAAACAATCGCGTATCAGAGACAATCTTGAAATCTTGAAGTTATTAACTGACATTCGACACAAACAGTTTCCGGTCGCACATCCGTCGACCTTCGTCATGAGTACTGATTCATTTACTCTTAGCACGTGAGTAAATAATCGTAGATGCCTGGCAAGCGGTATCAACCCCTGTCTCTGTTAAGTGTTGGCTGGTGTGCTCTTGTGTAGGTCCCTAGGTCACGTGTAATGGAATCACTACTCCTGACGAAGATCGACCGATGTGCAAATTTCCGGAATTTCCACTGCGGTACCAATAGAATTCGCTAGGGGCCAATTCTAATAAAACCAATCCATCCCACCGTTCTTGAGCTATCTTGTTCAGAGACACACACAAACGCTTAGTGAAAATGTAACTTATGACCGCGTAGCGCAGTGGGACCGGTGTTCGCCCCGTGACCGAGAGGTTGCGGGTTCGAATCCGATTGCCGTGTTTCCGATCTTGTGTCCTTGGGAAAGGCACTTTACACGACTTTCCTCACTTTACTCAGGTGAAAATGAGTACCTAGCTTCGGCTAGGGCAGTCCCTCGGATAGGACGTTAAATGGAGGCCCCGTGTCTGGGGAGAGCCATACCCTAGGCGCGTTAAAGAACCCGCCACACCTGCGATGGTTCAAAACATATACTACCTTGGCCGCACCTGGGGCAATTACTGTCGTATTGAGTGGCGCCGAATGCCAGCTCGTTCCAGACCCTTGCGATTCAGCCCCACCTATTGTAAGCTCCTCGCAATTCAGTCCCTGTCTGCAAAGATTGAGTAGTCGGCCCACCCAATAACAATAACACTAACCTCCATGAATGTTCATGGGGTATAAATGCTGTCGCGGTAAGATAATAGTACCAACAGAAACTCACCCTTCCGCCGTTTTCCTTGGAGCAGTGAACATCTCGACAACCCGGATATCATGTGGCATCCCTATGTCGTGTCTGTACGTCATTTCCTACAAAACATGTCAGAAGGTGTCTTTTAATGCATCCCAGGCCCATGAATACAAACCGATTATCAAGACAACCGGAGAAAAAAAGTATTTTTTGAAGCTGTTCCTGTCATCTTATTGATTCACCTCTCTTTATTTGAACAATATGATTAGGTTATTGAAACTTTAATTTTGTATCTTTATTGTAAACCTTACCTTGTTCCATGTCTTTAGTAGCAAAAGTAACAACTACTAGTTTTAGCAAACTTAGTTAACCATGTTTCTATAGTCTAACCCCTGAAGGGGCAGAAAATGATTACCACATTCAAGTTACATAATATAAACGGCCAAGAAAAAGTGCCTTTGTGGAGCCGGAAACAATCTGAAAGAACTTTTTCTCTATTTTTTTATGTATACGTAGGGAGATTCCTTGCGCTATAACGTAATAGTATTACTTTCTCATGTCTGGCCTGGGCATTCTGCACAGCATGTCCGTGTTTAGTCCTGTGGAACACCAGACCATCAGCTGAGGGCTGGACGCTGTACGTCGCTGAGTGTTCCCCTGGGGTTATTTAAAAGAGAAGTTGAAACTGTGAATAGAGGAATTAGATATTAAATGTTTCTGTCTTACATAACACTTCGTAACTGAGTCTCTTTATCTTCCATAAAATTGGATGATTAGTTTGCTTGCAAACAGTTATAGATAAAAATTATTCATCAAATATAAGATGTGAGCGCACAGATACCTTCATGTCCCGTCTCATTAACCATGTACATCCACTTGTGTCCTCTCTCCAGAACCTAAATGTAGATGTATAAGTAATTAGAATGGTAGCAATGCATTAGTTATACTGCATTATGCTTTCTTTCACATCAACGTTATCTAATTGTTTTTTTTTTTTATTTTATCCCTTGTTGGGCTCACTTGAAAATCAGTCACACGACTGACGGGATAACCAAACTGTCTCCGACATTGATGAATAATTCTAAAGATTTTTTCGGTGATCAAAATCAAACCTTATACAGAACGTTTGGAAAGAAACCGCTGCCTAAAAACCACGCGCTGTCGAGAAAACAACAGACGCATTACTGCCAAAAATGTCATTTAGGATTCACAAATTCGTTGTCCGATCGATTTTCGCGCAATGTGACAGAGTACAACATCAGCGAGTTGTCGCCGGCGATATCCAAGTACATGACATTGTATAGCCAATTTGGACGACCATATAGCGACGAAATGTTTACAAAGAAACTGAAAACCGTACACCTGTCAGTCAGACGATATTTGCCAGAATCCTGTTCGTTTGGAAATTGTGACTTTCTTTGAACTAATATCTAGTTCTGACAATGTGGCTCCCGTGGTAGCATGTGGTTTACCACACAATTCCGTTTTTTTTGCGAATTGGTGTCATATAATGGGGTGTTCTTTATCATAAATGTATGGCGATCGCCCTTGCTTTATGTGACAAGGTCGAGCGATTAAGAGGTACGACCGAAGCTCGACGACAATGCAAACAGGGGGGTTGGACATTCTGAATGACGCAATGCAGCTCTTGCGAAGGCCGCGGCGTGTCGCTTTTATACCTGCATGCTCTACTCCCTGTAGTTTGTTTGCTTTGTTGTAGACCATCAGTAATTGTAAAGTTCAGCAACCTCTGCAAATAAGAGCAATTCACCTCGTCTGTCGCGTGTAGCCTGGCGGACAGAGTGCCCACTAAGGACTTTTTAACGTTCAGGACCTCGAGATCCTCATCCGACGGATAGAACACCTCGGTCACCTCTCCGTGACGGGTCATCAGGAAGGAGAACCTTGAACGGACACAGTGGGAACAATGGGAACAATGGGTTATTGACGTACTGTGTGAACAATGCTGGGAACCATATGACCCCTGGGCAGGCTAAAGCAAACATCATGGAAACAATTCAATATTTACATGGCGCTATTCAAGACAAATAACCCTTGCCAAAACTGTCAGTCGATTTTCTGAAGTAAGTCAGTGTGGGGTAAAGAAGCATTCTGGTATGTCAAGAGGACATTTCCAGATGTGTATGTCATAAAGCGATATGATAGTCTGGCCCAATAGTTTGTCTCAACGGTGAAATACCATAAACGAGGGACAACAATCAATATTTCACACTATACTATTTTGTATTGAATTTTCTGACGGTCATTTCATAATTTTCAATCAAAATTGATAAAACCTTTCTAAACCTCGTTTGATTCATACATTGCGAATGAATAGATAAATAAATTTAGTAAAAAAAAAACATACCATCGTGTAAAATCCCAGTGCCTGGAGTGATCATTCCTTCCTGTTAGAGATTGAAAAACAGCAAACTCTTTGTAACAGTTCATGATCTGTCATAGCTGTTTAAAGACACAGTCAACGTCCGATTTTTTATTACAAACCAAAAAGTAACAAATGGAAAAAAGAATATCTGTACATATCTCTTACATGTGATCTCTGAAACACTCTGATAGGTGATATAACGTTAATTGCTGAAGTCAATGTCAAACATGTACAATTCAAAAGCAGAATGGTGTTGATTAGATTAATATGCTGTATTTCATATGTTATATAGATACTGCTTGTATACATGCACATGTATGTACATGTCAATCTGTTTCTGAACCCTGGAATATTAGCCCCGTTTGGGGCTAAATGGTAGATCACAATAAACTAAACTAAACTAAACTAATAGTGACATTAATAGGAGTACGGAAACAAAGCTTTACCGTTTGCATGTTGAGAAAACGTTTGGACAGTCAGTTGACACTGATAGCCTGCTGCAGTCACATTCAGCACGCCTACGTGTACCTGGGGATAAATGGCGCAAACAGCGTGTAATAGATATAAATATAGATATAAATATTACAAATCTGTACATTATATTTCATAACAGCCATTTTGTATACAATCGAGTTACCTAGTAATTCAGTGGGATTTACCTATTTTTAAATTTTCATCATCATCATCGGTCGACGTGATCACACATGTTCGCACATGTATACACACGACGGGGTGATACCGCCCCTTAAGGGGTGACATACCCTTTCGCTGGCTAATTACAAGACGGGGATGCGCCAGGTCTCCCGTCCGGGTGAATGATGTAAATCACCATGTGGCTAATAACACGGTGAAGGTTCGCCAGGCCTCCATCCGGTTCATTTGAAGTGAATCACCAACTCCAGACAGAAGGGTTTGCTCTAAGCACACCGCACCATCGCACGTGTGGGGTTCTTGAACGTGCATGGGGTGTGACTCTCCCCATACACGGGACCTCCATTTAACGTCCTATCCCAGGGACGACTCATTTTTCACTTGAGTAAAGTGAGGAAAGTCGTGTAATGTGCCTTTCCCAAGGGCACAAGACCGGCAACACGGCAGGCGGATTCGAACCGGCGACCTCTCGGTCACGGGCCGAATACACTACCACTGTGCTACGCGGCCCCACTATTTTTAAATTTCAATCTTCTTATTAGCTAAATTTATTTGATTATAGGAATGGCGTCCGCGTCCGTTTCTAAAAATAATCGACCATGCAGATAATAGTACAAAAAAGCTGCAAATTATTATATGACGTTAGTTCCAGGGAGTGGCTATTGACAGGATGATCAAGTCAACAGTAAAGAGTTTTGCACTGTTGACAAGATCTTGTCAGCAGCATTTGATAGAAGATTTGATAGAAAATATATACATGATGGCTGTTTCTTCGTATCCGAAGATCAATGGTAGGCAGACAGGTTGATTAGACGACCAATCTGCCTGGCCTGCACGTGACTTTTTAAGGTGAAGGAGGGGTGTGCACTTCCTTCTCCACCCTCTCGTCTACTGGCGCACTAAGTTCTACAGGGATAGAACTGTTTTGCCACGTAAGACGGCCCCAGCAGATGCAGGTTTATTATTTGGAGTTTCCATCTCCTAGGAGGACTTCCGACCAAGGATGCAAGGGGTTCCTCCTACCCCTGACTCGTGTGTCATGGCGGGTGCGTCATGCCCGAACATGCCCCTATGGCCTGTCACCACAACAAAGGCCTGTCACTGCCACTAGCCGCAGCTATGTACTCATTCACACCTGAGTTAGGTGAGGAAAGTCGTGTAAAGTGCCTTTCCCAAGGGCACAAGATCGGTGACACGGCAAGCGGATTTGAACCCGGGACCTCTCGGGCCTGAGACCAACGCGCTCCCGATCGTACCACGCGGTCCCACAAATATATACAGATGTTGTGCCAAGTGAAGACGACTTTTCAAGAGTGCAGTGACGTCAATTTCAGCGATAATTGCGAATCTGAGTATCCTTTTGAAGAAACTTAGGCATTGAAAGAAGATAGCAGAGAACACAATGCTGTCAGCGTAGGGATTGCTCAACAAACACAAAGCATGGGAATGACTTATACGTTAACACATTTCCACATTAGGTGCCTAGCATGCTTTTAGAAACATGCCACCACTATGGCAACCGTTAGATGCATCGGTTTAAGCCCAGTTGAGTGGACACAATTAAAATTTACCCAGCTTCTAGCACATACGTCTGGGATCAAGCCTTATCCTGGATTCTATTTGTTTTTCAACGATGGATTGATAAATGCCTTGATAGGAAAATCCCGTCAAAGGTAGAAAAATTCGTACTATTGACAGGATAAATATCTTTTGGGCACACATTATCGAAAAACCAGGGTCTGATTTTCTCCAAGCAGATTCACGGTACGTAATGTATAGTATCAAACTTCTCCGGTGCCCTTTTGACTCCCTTAGCCGGCTATACTCCTTGGTCAGCTTTGATACTATCTTATGGTACCGTAGAATCTGCTTGGAGATTAGGGTTGGACAAGTCCACTAGTCCGGTTGTTCCAGGCAAGTGAAAGTGCTGTTCGGGCAAACGCACGTCCTACCCCACTTGGCCGATCGGCAAGTAATATTTTTCAATGATATGAGTGAGATTTTGATATTCTTGTTACTTTCCACAGCCATAGCATCAAGCATTGGTCAACACAGAAAACAGAGCCAACTTGAGTTCGTAGACTTCATGCCTAGCTACATGAAATATTCAGAATGTTTGCATATGGGTTAATTTGATTTTTGTGCTGGCGGGGTTTCGGCAGGTGACATGGTCAATAATTAATGAAAGGACAAAGAATGACTAACAGTATATGGTCTTATACCCCCTTTCCAATAGGACGGCGCTCTCGCGGCGCTCTCTCTGCGACCTCAAATTGGGAAGAGCGCGGTGAGAGCGCGGTGGGATCGCCAAGGTCGCCATGAGGGCGCCAAGAGAGCGCGGTGAGAGCGCCATGGTCGCCATGGTCGCCATCACCTCCGCGACTGTTTTGAACCTGCTCAAAACAGTCGCCGTGAGAGCGCCGTGGACGGCGATCCAACTATGAGCGCCGTGAGCGCAAAGAGAGCGCACAGCGAGCGCGGCGAGCGCAATAGGTCTCAACAGTGGTTTATGATGCCAATTTAGCTAGGACGGCGCTCTCACTGCGCTCTCTCTGCGCTCTCAACTGCGGTTTGTGAAGAAGTATATATTTGACATAGACAGAACCCAGAGAAATGTCCAAAATGTACCGCTGATGAACAATTAAACAAACTGAGATGGAATAAGCAAGTTTTTTTTTTAAATAAAGATTTATCATTTCTCAACTTTTTTTCGAATTTCAACATGATGACATTAGTTTTTTTTTGTTCTTCATCTGTACATTTAGACTATTGAAGTCCCATTTTCAATTAAATCGAAGTGTTTCAGTGTTATATGATTTACACCAATAACGTGGCATGATAAAGATATTTATGGTGAACAAGCTACATGACAGATTTAAGAAAAAACAGCAAGAGAAACGTGTATATTTCAGTCTGAGTGACTGTACAGTGACCAAAATTGAATTTGCTTACAGCCTTGATTTTATACATGTAAGACGTAAAAGGATGACTTCAAAGATACCAAAATACACTATACGTCAAAAGATTCGTTCTTTATCTCTGAAATTCGTTGAGAAATCTTTCGAATCTTTGCTAGCTCATAAAAAGATGCTGACATTTGAGTTTTTCGTCGCGGTGAGAGCGCGCTGGGGTCGCCGGAGAGATTCCACTAGAGCAGCTTTTTCTGGCGTCGCGGCGCTCTCACCGCGCTCTGGCCAATTTTCCATCGCAGCGAGAGCGCCGTGAGAGCGCCGTCAAGTGGAAAGGGGGCCTAAGTAAGGACTATAGCTACAAGCAGAGATCAGTTTCCTACACACTCTTACACACCATGAATAACTAGCTTTTTGCATAATCCATGCATGGTGATGTTCATCTTAGCATTATGTAGTTATTAGTAGTACATATTCAGTATCTGTTAAGGCCATAGCAAATACTTTATATAGATGACAGCATATGGATGACATGAACTGCCAAAATAATGAGATAGGGCGAAAGAAATAAGGCTAAAATTTTGAAATAGACACCGTGAACGTTGTGTGATTGGTTAAGCCACCTAGGGCACCTTGCACATGGTCAGTGCACTATGCACTTGGCCTATAAAAGCTAGGACATGCTGTACTATGCTCATTCGATCGAGCCCATAACACTCGGAAAGCCCCACGGCGAAACATGTTTGTTGTGTGTTGGTTCGAATAAAGTTCATATACGGCGAACATGCGGCTCCAGCGTCTTTTTTGATGTGGCGTGGCGTGTAAACGGTTGGGTTGAAGTTTTACTTCCCAAAACAGGTTATGCTCCCTCTGCATGTAGTCTTTAATTAGACCATATGTACAGCATCCGAGGTGATATACAGCAACCACAACACACTGTCAAGTGATACACTCTACCAATGAACTGCATGCAAACTACTAGTATACCATTCCAGACCAAGGGGGCTAAACATAAAATGAAACCACTGCTGCAGTACCATGGCCAACCACCAGTGGGTCATAAATGCTTTACAACGGTTGTGGTCACAACGCCTACCTAAGTACCAAATATCATCATAATCCATCAGCAGATTCTATTAAGGCCCCAATTTGCACCACACAGGCCTCAATGAATACCCACCAACTAGGAATTAACACCCAAGCATGTCCAGGTGCAAAGATATACAGTCAAACCTGTATTAGGGGCCACCTCTACAGAGGGGCCACCTGCCCATAGTGGCCATTTTTTGTCGGTCCTTTGGGTATTTTATCTACAAGTTGCCACCTCTATACAGAGGCCACCTGTCTATAATGGCCACATTTGTCCGGTCCCTTGAATGGCCACTATAGACAGGTCTGACTGTAATACAAAACGTGCTGCTGCTGTACGAAGGTCAACTAACGGGGAGCCAAAAATCGATCTGCACCATTACCAAATACCCACCTAGTAAAACCATTATAAACCTTCCAGCGGATCTAAAGATATACCCGATATAATGAAAAGTCACTCCCCACATAACCTCTAACGTGAAAACAGTATTACAATATGGTGATGATGAAAGGATTCCATTTCTTAAAGTAAAAAATACACAGCAAAATTTAAATGCCGGGCAAGTGAACAGTTGGTTTGGGCAAGTAATCATAATCTTTAATGTACTTGCCCGAGAGGACAAGTGAATTTCGGAAAACTTGATACTAATGTCAATAAACGCCAAAGTCAATCTTAAAATACAAAGAAGACGATGTAAATTGTGTCCTCTATTATTGTAACGTCGATTATTTCAACATTTTGACATCTATTTCTTCCCACACTCACGTCCGTTTTTGGGGCTCCCATAGGATGCCATCCATATAATCAAAATAACGTGGCCTGAGAGCATGTCAGAAGGAACGTTGGGTTCTTCTAATACTACCCCCTCCCCCAACACCGTTACCGATTTCCAGCATACAGAAGAAATGTCCAGAAAATTGAAGGACGATAACACGTGCACCGAATGTGGGGATTGTTTGAAAGACCAGTACTGGAGTATTGCGCGCCAGTTTGGCATCCGGGCCTCACCTGCGCACAGTCAGACAGGCTTGAAGCAGTGCAGCGGAGAGCTGTTCGGACAATTCTAGGCAGACACTTCACTAACTACGAACAAGCCAGGAAGAACTTAAACATCCCACTGCTGTCAGACCGCAGGCGAGATCTGTGCTTTAACTTCAGTTCGGAACCTACTTGGAGAGACACAGACCGTCAATGCTACCACCAAAGGGATCGGACTATCACAACAGAACCACCAGAAACTGTGACAAATATCGACATGTGAAATGTAGGACTGACAGACTAAGAAACTCGCCGATCCCCTACGTTGTGCGCCTTTTGAATGCCTAATGTCTTGGTATCTAAGGATATCTGTTGTGTTTTAAAGTGTTGCTACATGCACGTATTTGGCTTTATCAATGTCAGAATTTTAATCGTTATTTATAATTGACGTTATAGATGTTTTAATATTTCTTAAATTAGCTCTGGCTGGACAAAATTATCTGTACGAAATCCGCAATTCAGTCAAACAGGCTGCGAGTGATTTTTTACCAATAAACCATTCATCATCATCATCATCATCATCATTGAAATAAAGTAGCTAAAGACCAGTTCCTCCTATTTGTATTTATTGCTAACTTTTTATACTATATTAATACATGTATAGTGTAGCGTCTATAAAGACAGTCTCTGAGCTAGACTTATTAGATCTACCAAGGTCACGTAAGTACCATACCCAAAGGCACAAGAACATTTTCACTCATAAACATCAGTAGCCTTCTTTGTAAAGCTAAAGGTAAGCTTAAACAGTTGAACAACATATATTTGACTAAGAAATATATAATACCTGGATGAAAACTTGAGGTATTGTTTGCGTGTGTCTGCATGTGTGTTTGTGTGCTTATGGATATTTGTGTTTATGGTCTGCGTAACTCAAGAATCCAGATAATAATACTTGGAATGCAAAGACGAATCTTGGTACGACGAGGGTAAATGTCGCTTTCCCTCTGTTGCGTGACCTTGGTAGTGCAGCAGAACGTCCGGCTCTCGTATCTTTTGCTCTGGACATGCTCTGACATTGATATTTTGGTGACAGATTGTTTTTTTTTTGTGTGAGAAAGAAGTGGAATAGGTTGGGAACCTTAATTAAGAAAATTGATCCGGAACTATATTGGCATTTTTAAATCTTAAATCTTTGAAGGAAGATAACTGACAAAAAGAAATAACTAACAGATCGCCTAACGAGTTTCAAAGAAAAGGAATGATTTCTAAAAGTTTTTTATTCAAATGTTTGTTACATTGTAGTCATATTAGAAATCAGGGCTCCCACATATAATATTTAGGTCGCGATGGTCGTCTAAAGTAAAGGGGGTCTTAGCAACATTCAGCATGTCCAGGGTGTTTCGGGTCGCAAGGATGACAATGAATCACTTACAATTCGGATCTTTTTCTGTGAAATGAAACAGAAATTAAATTACCGTATTTGTGCTATACAGTAGGAATAATGGCTAGGATTTTTGCACATACCTTTGCGTTGGTGACAAATACAGCGATATCCCCCAGTCTAGACGTGGCCACATAGTCGTACACGTACGCTGTATTCGGGGCGAGGCGCACCAGGTTCGCTGTAGTTACTCCAACTAGAAGAACTAGCCAGACAACACGAAGGAACGTCCCAGGTCGCATTCTAATAATTCCCAGTTGTCAATTTTCGTAGGAAAACATCATGAAAAACAACACGAGAGCGACTCCGTCACCCCAATAAGAGTCAGAAACCGTGTGCCCGTATCGGTGGTGTGTTTATGCCCAGGTCAGACGTTTATTTGCTTTTCAACATGCGACTGTTTTATAAGGTGGAATGTTTTTGATGATTATGTCTCTAGCTTACCTGGCAGCATGGCACGAGTAAAAGGTGATAATACCGCTCATTAAAACAGATAAACAATTCGGGAAATGTCCGGATTCACCTCAAATTTTAAAAGGAGGCCTAAAACCCTTTGCGAGCCTTCTAACATAAATTTGACTGGCAGGTGACCTCTACAAACTCAGGTGCAAAGTACCTCCCTAAGTAACCCTTACACCGGGCACATAGAACTAAATCGGTAACAGTACACAAAAGAATCCACACTGTAAGCAAGATTGTACAAAAGGATAGCATACGTGCACGTTGCTGTTGGTAACCGACTTCAGCCGATTGATTTGAAGTTTATTATCAAAGCTGAATCCATTGTGTAAATGTAAAGATAAACCAGGGAGTTTTAAAGACATAATAGATACTATTCTCCAAGCAGAGATCTCTATTTGTGGTGAAGGGTGCTAGCAGTGGCTGCGATTTTCCACCTGCCTTCTACAACGGACAGAATAAAGCCATACGGAAAACTGCGGCCACTACGAGCACCCTTCACTAACACCGAAACGTCGGCTTACAGGATCGTAGGTGCCAAAACCTGCTTTATCAATCGTTATGTCTAATTAAAATGCTGTCATTCAGGAAAGCTTGGTTGCAATAATTTATTCTGAATGAAAAGTTTTAGATACAAGATCTATTACATGCTGATTTCAGAACTTTGTTGTCTTGGACGAATCACTGTCTTATAAAAAGAAATGGACATCTTTATTCCACACAGAGTCTGATAACTTTTGTGTTGTCCGTCCGTGTTCGTTTTTTAAGTAAGTGTCGGGGAGATAAGTTGATGTTGCGGATTACTTCGAGAATTTGTCTCCTGTCTTTGAAACCAAGGAAAAGTCGTTAATGTTGGAACTGTTGGTGGTGATGAAAAGAACAAAATCAGTTTAAAGTCATTCGTTAAACAAGTGCAATGATTAAAGAATGATTAACTGTAATCTGTCAATATACAATCGTGTTCTGTATATATTATCTGATAGCTACATGTTTGTTGTAATAGGTTATTTGAAAACAGGCCCAGAGCCAATATAACAAACCTTATCTTATCGGTTCTTAACAAACATTGTTTGCGCTGACTGGTGGGGGGGGGGGTGCCTACCATACCTCTGCTGACTCGACAAGGAAGTTTGATGGTGTAACGTTCTGTCGAACTGTGCCTGGCTCACAAGCTCGAGGCCATTATCCGCCCTTAAAATCATTGTGTGCAGCCGACGTATCTTGTAACCCGTTTCCTTATCAAACATAGTATCTTCAGATATTACATTATGTTATGTAATAAGAATGCACTAAATATTGTAACTTATGATTTGTTACTGTTTGATATGAAATTGAAAATTGGTATGAAATAAGAATTGGTTTCAATGAGTAACAATTCGTGAATTGGTGCCCCCCGTGTCTGTTAAAGGGATGACTGCAACACCCTGATATACTTTTTTTTATTTAAAAGACATAAGTCACATCGTTCGATATTGGTCACGTACCATAGATCTCCGCTATTGTGAGACATTTTACTTCAAAGACGTCACAGACTGAACCAAAATGTTTATGTTTTGTAACATGTTGGCAGCGTTCTAGGTAATAGATACGAAATGAGGAATAAAGCTGTATCTTATCTTCTTTACATGTAGGATCAAAGTTTCTTTAATAAATCACAATAATTTTCTCAACGTATAGCAGTATGGACACAAACTTTATTCATGTCATATTCATACATGTGTCTAACATGTTGCACATAGTATTAATGCACTGTAAGTTACTTTATCATATTTATCACAAAAGTTATATTGAAATGTATTTATTCAATGTGAACAAAATATCTCTTGTTCTTATTCGGTTTAATTATCTTTAACATATGTGCAAATGATAGTTCTGCATATTTGGTGTACTTCTGTTCTCAAACGGTTTTAAGCGTTTGACATCTTTGAATGTTAGATTGGAATAAATACTGCTGAAACAACTGAAAAATCTCGGGATAACTCATGTTATCATTGTGGACAACATTTACACATAAAACAAATCCAGACGTTTGCTGATCTAAACAAATAACAGATGTATGCCTTTCAGTTCACAATATAATGATGATAACTTTATTGCAAATTTTTGCCCCGCAGGGCTAATTGCAAGTAGTCACTAGGTCCGGGCGTCGTAAGGGTATAGAAAATCGAGTTTGATATTACACCTCTCTAGTGTCAAGTCAGCAACCGTACTTTGTTCTCTCTATTGTAGCTTGTATCAACTCTGTAAATACACGGGATAGATTGTGCGTCTAGTTGCCAGGGTCGTCGGTATGACACCATCGGAACTTTCTTCCGTGTTCTGGGCCCCGAATTTACAGCGTAGAGGTTTCGTATGTTTAGCGAGATTTGTCACAAGAAAGGTTCCTCCGGACACATAAGTATTCGGCTAGAGAGGCTATTTTCAGTGATGATTTATTTCAAATACACACTGATTGCAATCTCTAGTCTTCAAATTCTAAATACTTAAAACAACACGAAACGATTTTTTTTCACAAAGTGACATGACGTTAACTATTTGACCGATTCCGATAATGTCAACAAACATTACAAAGTATACGTGCTCATTGGCACGTAGAACCTCACACCGTTATCCTAATCAAAAGAAGAACGGTGATAGCGATATTGAGACAATTAATGACTCAGTAAGTTCAACGGGTGGGTAATGTTATGATGACATCCGTTTCAATCGGCTGTTGAAAAGAAAGAAGCCATATCAATGATGAATGCACAAGCAAAAGTATCGGTGCTGGAACTAGACAAAAAATAACTTGAATATCTTAACGCTGACAGATGAAGTTGTAGAATTCAAACAAGATGTTCAATAAACGTGCGTCTATGGGAATATCGGCAGGGGAACTGGCATTAGGACAACTTTATTTTTACACCTTTGTTAGAGAACTGAACCATGATGCCGCACTTTTTGGCTCAACCTTTTTGGCAAATTTGGTCAGTTCTTGGGCAATATCATAAACCATAGCCTTAGACCAGTAAACACGTATTGATATCTTTCTTACCTATCGTGCACCTCTTAAAATCAATTGATCATATTGGTTGTTCATTGTTTTTACAATCTTATATCGTCTTTCAATTAGGATGATGTTATACGTGCCGACGAGCACGCGTCTAACAAAGCATACAAAACTCAAAACACTACGCAGTTGTAGCATTTAGAACACGGAATAAAATTCCGATGTTGTTATGCCGAACAATCTAACAACTAATCCCTTTACATCTCCAGCTGATTGCAAATTAACTGTAACGACGTTACAAGAGAACAAAGTACATTCTTTGAGTCAACAGTGACTAGATTGTATCCGATACCGAGCAGCGCCAGTTTTGCCAACCTTACATCATTCTCATAAGTGTATTATGACTTTAATCGTCTGTTTCAAGTGTGTATTGTCTTTAATTCTGCAGGTTTTCCTTACAATTAATTAACCATTGGCGTTTATGTTTACAATTGTCTTTTGTTGTGCGAAAGTCACTTTCCTTGGGTGGCGACATTTTTATGCCCTTCGCCTTAAAAGTTGGATAATAACTAGAAAGGCCGACATTTGCTTGAGAGCAAATACAGCATATTTCAGCCATCTCCCTCCCCATGCAACAATAGGCTATTTCAAAATCACCCATTTGAAAAATCACTTTTACTAATGACGGTTTAACCCAAAAATGAGTCTTACAAAATTCCCCCGTTCAAGAATGGACTCCAGTGCACCCTATGTGAATTTGCACAATAGACCAGTCCAGAAATACTCCCACTGAAACCTTGGCCTTTTGAATAAGAGACCAAATCCAAAATTGAATTTAGCAAAAAAGGTCCCAGTGCATAAAAAGGTATAATAGACCAGTCTAAAAACACTTCCACTAAAATTGAATTTTGAATCATCACCCGTTCAAAACTGAATTTGAAAAAATCCCCCTTCCGTGTGCAAAAAATGGACTCTTCCATGTAAAGTAGAGCAGTCCAAAAATACATCCGCTAAAATAGGACTTTGACATAATCACTGAAGTCCAAAAAATGGATTTTTAAAAAAAGCCCCCTCTATGCAAGAATGGACTCTTCCAGAACACCCATGTAAAATTGCAAATTAGACCAGTCCAAAAATAACCCTACTGAAAGACTTTGACAAACTAGAAGTCACCAAAGTCCAAAATATGAATGTTGAAAAATTCCCCCTCCGCGCGAGAATAGACTCTTCCAGCACACATTCTGGAAAATTGCAAAATAGACCTGTCCAAAAATGCATCCACTGAAAGACTTCACCAGTCCAATGATGAATTTTAAAAAAATGAACCCCTCCGTGTAAGAATGGACTCTTCCAGATAACACCGGGCTCGCTGATTGGCTGCCACCCCCCCTCTTTAGGATATAGATTCAGGCTAAGTGATTGGTTACCTATCTAATTAGATTAAATAGACATATATGCCAGTAGGTGCATTCTGCAGCTGGGGGTCAACGACCTTAGGTCATTGACCCCTCTGGCTATTGGAAAATGACAAAAAAATCCCCAAATATATCATTTTGACGTAGTCTATGACAAAAATTATACATGTGTCATTTGAATAAATATCTAGTGCACCCTTTTACCAAAATTTAGGTCATTTGGTTTTAAAACCAGAGCACAAGAGCCAAACGTGTACTTTTTGGTCATAAAATGGCCAAATAATCGCAAAATTTAGCATTTTATTGTACCGTATGCCTCAAGTGTTATTGAATCCATGTGCGCATATGTCTAGGGCACTCCTATCCTAAATTTCAGGTCATCCGGTTCTAAAACCAAAGTACAGGAGCCAAAAGTGTCCTTTTTTGGTAAAAAAGTGACAAAAAAATCGCAAAAATAAGTACTTCGTTATACTGTACACCAAAACTGATATTGAATCTATATGGGGGACTTATCAAGGCACATCTGTACCAAATTTCAGCTCATTCGGTTATACTACCAGGGTAGAGGGGGCCCAAATATACAGTTTTGGCCTTAAGATGACCAAAAAACCTTAATAAAATCATTTAAGAGACAGATATGGAAAAAATGAAAAAAACGTCCGAGGGTATTGGCCCACTCTACCTTTGTGCCAAATTTCAAGTCATTCAGTTGAGGAACAAGGGAGATACCGTGTTCTGAAGATTTGACAGGAGAAAGAAAGAAAGAAAGAAAGAAACATTACGAATACAATATATTTCACCATACCTATGGTATGGCTGAAATATAATAAAAGTTAGCTGATTTATCTGAGGCGATTACTCCTACATAATATAACAGGGAATATCGATATATCGTTTTTTTTAATAAATGGGTACAGGAGGGTTCTTTGAATAAATCAGCATCACAGAAACCCCCTTTCTAGTCCTCGTTAACCATACTAGTGGGTTCTGACTTCCGAGACTGCTGTCTGCCGTTGTTTCCGGTAAAGATATTTGCATATCTTGGAGGAAAACCAGGTCTATTCTTGAGATATATCATACAACATCATTCCGTAGAGTGTGTTCTTAGTGCAGCCCGGTACAAGGGGTCAGAGTTTATTACCCAGCACCAAAGTGTGGCGCCATGCTAACGCTGTGACCGACATGGATGTTACCAAGGGCCAGCAGGTGAGAATCAATCCGTATACTTTCTTATCATGGCGAAACAAGTATACTTTACAAGAGATCAGTCTGATGAGAATCTCATTTGCTTTTTACTACAGAGTCTACTTAATTTTGAATAGTAAAAGTGTCCCCAGATCAGAAGTCCAAAAACACGTTGACTATCCTCATTTACTCTATAGTACATCAATGCTAAACAATAAAGGAGTGAAGTAATGCCCAGAGGTAAGCATTCGCACAATATGTGTCCTACATGAACATCATCACCTGTGTATTTCTTTTAATTAACACAGGCTGTCATGTTCATTTTTTTCACCTCCTGTCATGTGTATCGATAAAATATATTGTTTTAGTCGACATGTTTCTTCTCCTTTTTATCATCAAAGCGGTTTATCGCTGTTATTTTGATTGATTATGATGATTTTAGGCAAAATGATCATGTATTTTGAAGAAGATGGTAACGTGAGAAAATACCCCCTCGCTGTTGCTCTTTGTTTTATATATATATATATATATATATATATATATATATATATATATATATATATATATATATATATATATGGTTGAATTTTGCATATATATATATATATATATACACGTATCTAAGCCTGTAAAGGATCTTATTGAGTTTTTGTTTAGTTTTAGACTAAGCGTATACTTTGCCTCCTGTGCACATGCACTACAAGTTTGACATAGGGGTCGTTTGAGGATATACCCACGGACTCCATCACTAGAATGGTTGAATTTTGCATTTTTTAGCCCTGTTTTTAATCCAAATGACCTGAAAGTAATAATGAATCGCATGTAACATATGTAATTAAGGCTTTATACGCAACTGTGTCAACACTTAAGTTCAGACTTTTGTGGGATTTAGGGCCACTTAAGACCAAAAAAGTGTATTCCGGAATAGTAAATTCTGGAATTGGGGTCAAACTAGTAATCCTCTATTTAGGACTGGGGTGATCTTAGAATAGTTCACGTGTAATGCTGACTGGTCCATTTTATGTTAGATGGCTCTATAAGAGTCAATTCTTAGGTAGGGTATTAAAGTGCAAAGTAGGACTTGGGGTTATAGAAAGGTCAATTTTCTGAGTGGAATTGGTTTGCGCTGGTCCATTATGGATGGGAATTCCTCTTGAAAAGTCAAGTGTTACAAATAGGGTCAAATTAAACGAGTTTCAATTTGTTCTGGAATGTCGTTGTAATAGTTCACATTTGAGCAATTTTTTTAAATTTTTTTTCAAAAAAGGCAAAATGAAATGAAATTTAATTTAATAAGGTGCATGTTTCTATTCCATACAGGTGTTCTGGGCATTGCTTATCCTACTGGTTACAGCAGAAGAGACGTTTGGTAAGACTCGAAACTCGTTTTTTTTTATTGTTATACCATTAAAAACATACAGATTCACAGAGGGTTCGTTTTCACTGCTGTTTGCGAATTTAGAATCATCACCCATCCAAAACTGAATTATAGAAAATCCACCCATCAGTCCAATAATGGACTCTTCCTGTAATACCGTAATGTAAAGTGGATCAGTCCAAAAGTACATCCGCTAAAAAAGGACTTTGACATAATCACCAAAGTCCAAAAATGGATTTTAAAAGTGCCCCCTCCATGCAAGAATAGCATTTTTGGACTTGTGTGACTACTAGTATTCACCAGTCTTTCAGTGGGGTTATTTTGGGCTGGTTTTTATTTGCAATTTCACATGGGCTGTGCTGGAAGAGTCCTATCTTGCACGGAGGGGGCTTTTTTCAATTCTATTTTGGATGTTGGTAATTATGTCAAGGTCTTTCATGGCCTAGGCACTTAGGCAGGTAGGCAGGTAGGTTTTCATTGGGTTTATTTTTGGGCTGGTCTAATTTGCAATGTTACATGGGGTGATCTGGAAGAGTCCATTCTTGCACGGGGGAATTTCTTAGGAATCATTTGGGGGCTAAACTGTGATAGTAAAAGGATATTTAAGCAGAAGTGTTTTATTTTCGCACATGGGGGATTTCTGAAGTCTCATGTTGCATGGAAAGGGAGATGGCTGTACTATGCTGTATTTGCTCTCCATCAAATGTCGGCCTTTCTAGTCTTTGAGTATCTTTTTATGAAATCCAGTGGATTTCTTATCTCGTTAGGTATGCAACTTAGCCCACGACTAGTGTAATAAGTATTCAATTAATCATCCATTAAGGCATCTCCGAAGCTATCTACATTCCAAATATCATGACAATCTGTTAACCCCTTCCCAAGTTATTTACCACCAAAAGAATGATGCAACTACGAAGGCGCGGAAAAATCCATGTAGAATTCCGGGAATTTTAGCGAATCGGACATATACTATACTGTTAGCTTAGTCAATGAGACGTTGCCAGATACACGCTCAAACCACAACACCATCACGCATTTCATGGAGGTATGACGTCTCCAAACGCTTGTAAAATCTATATATTTATAATGTTGAGTCAACTGACTGTCATGTAACTGTATTTTCCATAGCGTCTAGAGTTACAATACGGACACACGGCGACCTATGGGCTGGTACTAACTCAGACATTGACCTAACCCTGAGGATCATTAGCCTATCGGGGTCGACAAGAAACATCTACTGCGATTTCCCTTGCGAGAGGAGTGATTGGTGTTTAAGACGGAGGTACGTACATTGAAAGATATTTCATTTATTACATATGTCAATCTTTTCTTAACCCTATTCAGACGGGGGGGGGGGGGCTTTTGAGGCCTACGGCAACTTTGATGTCCTATTACGCCAGAACGGCTTACGCTAGAGCCACCAAATTTTGTGAGTTTTCCTAAAATCACTATTTTTGTTTCTAACAATGTATTTTTCACATTTAGTTGCTATATTACTGCTATTTAGTTACATAAATAAAATCTTATATTATTTAGCATATCTTTCATAATTATATATGCATAAATCATGCTAATTTGATGACGTCATCAGCCCAAAATCCAAGATGGTGGACCGTATGGCCAGATCAAGAATAACAAGTTAATTATCCCTTAAAATTTGTTACTACCTGGTAATTTTTCATCAAAAACCGTCTAAATGAATGAATTTAGTCTATTTCCATTGCCCTTTATGATTATTTGTTGCAAAAAAAAAGTATTTTTAAAAATTCAAGTTGGTTGATATAAAATGGAGGAGCCCAACTCGTATCTTAGATGTGCATGACGGCATTTTATGACGTCATCTTGACGTCATTGATGTTGCCATTGGCAACGCAATTCGTAATAAACATTATCATTCTGTTATCTGCACTTGTTGTTACATTTTTGTAGTATAACTTGAAGTTTTATGAGAATATATTTTTATAAAATAGATTTTTCTCATTAATCATGCAAATTTACCCCTAGTTTGCATAATTAGTATCGTATTTTGTACAACATTGTCCAAGGTACATACATCAAAAATCATGACAATTCGCGGGACCGCATAGCACTTTACTCAAGTGAAAATGAGTCATCCCTCGGATAGGACGTTAAATGGAGGTCCCGTGTCTGGGAAGAGCCATACCCCGGGCACGTTAAAGAACCCGCCACATGTGCGATGGTGCGCGCGCTGTGAGCGGTTCAAAACCTACAGTACCTTACTGGGCAATTACTGTCGTAGTGAGGTCACCTGAGTGGCGCCGAATGGCAGCTCGCTCCAGACCCTTGCGATTTAGCCCCCGCCTATTGCAAGCTCCTCGCAATTCAGCCCCTCGCTGCAAAGAGTGAGTAGTCGGCCCACCCAATAACATAACATAACATAACATAACAAATCTTAACCAATGGTTGACGTGATCCTTTCATAGAGCTCATAGAGGGTTCATAACGCTAACAAAAACAGGAGACACTGACCCCTGTAGAACAATATAATTTGCTTTAAGTTGCACACATGTCTGACGCATGTTCAGGTTTAAAGACAAATTGAGAATCAGATGTCAGAAGGAAGGAGTCAGGCGGTTAATATAGTGCAGGAGCCAAGGCCTGAAAAAATGATTTCGTTCAACCCATCTTACAGAAAAGGTTTGACTTGATATTTTGGTAGAGGGGGTACATCTGCATCACACCTTATGATTTTTTTTGCTCAAATTGTGGTATCACGCTCCTGCTAGCGCCAATTAATGATAATTATTTATGGGCCACAGGTATATTTTCAAGGGAGAGGGGCCAAAATTGCTATTCTGAGCATTCCAAGACATGGTGCGTCAACTTGACTGCCTGAGGTCTACTTTTTGTTAGTTTGGATCTGTTTATGGTTCAAAAGACATGTATAAAGTATTTTGTTAACATTTTTTGGTTAATTCTATCTTTTTCATAATATTTGGTTTAAAATCTTTGAAATCTTTATTCATTTTATCACTTCGCGGACTTGAAACATCAAGTCTGAATTATGATGGCATTTACATACGGTTACACACGTTACTGGCGAATTGCTTAAAAACTTTGAACGTTGTGTGGTTAAAAATGAATCGTTAAAACCCTGCTTACATAACATCTAAAATTTTAAAATTCTGAAAGTATTAAATAGGCCAGAAATCTGAACGGACGATAAAATATAGACATCAATATTGACTGGCACATGGTACATTCAGATATATGTAGGTCTACATAACAGAGTGTTCATTCGCATTTGTTCAACAGTTCAATCATGTAGGGAATAGCAGAGTTTTTGTGACGCTTAGTACGGCAGATAGGAGTGTTCAGTTTGTTGGAATTCCGTGTGTGACGTCCGGATATCTGGCTCCTGAGTGGTGGAAGCCAGGTTCTGAATTCAGAGTTGAGCAATTTTTTGGCAAAAGTCAAGCAGAGATTTGTACGACGTTCTGCCAAGGAGTGGAGCTTCAGTGCAGTCAGTGCTGAGATTTGCCATGCCAAGAATTATCCTGCATGCTCGTTTCTGCAGACGTTCAAGTCTTGTAGATTGCGTGCCAGTAAGGGAGGAATGCCAAACGGGCGCTGCATATTCCATAGCTGGTCGAATATAGGTGGCGTACACTGTTGTGAGGTCTTCAGTTGACACTCCAAATCTTTTAAGACGGCGTAGCAGGAACAGTTTCCTATTCGCTACAAGTCTCCCTGAACAGTCTTGACTCCTTGGCCTTAGAACACAAAATGCTGATGAACTCTCGCAAATGCAAAGCACTTCATGTATGCTTTGCCAAAACTGCGCCCTTACCTGAACCACTTTTCATCCATGGACAACCCTTGAAGTAGTGGTGCACGTCATGAACCCTCTGCCACCTGTCTAAAGTTGCCAAATTTCTCTCACCGGACTAGAAAGAAAAGTGATGTATTTTTCCCGAGCAACTGTAGGTACTTCCAATGTTGTTGTTCTTGTTTTTTTGACGTAAACTTTGTACATTCAATTTGTAAGTAACTTTAAACTGCCAGAGTTTGAGCCCAATGGCTGATTGCATACAAAGTAAAACAATTTAACAGTGGTATACAAGAACATACTTAACAAAGAAGTAAAATGAAATATATAGATAACGCCACATCAAGTTATTTAGCTGTTGGTCTTGGGATTTTTCAGAAAAAAATGAAGCGACAGGGCGTTAGAATTCTTTTAAAAATTCGAGACGTCTCCGTTTATGTAATTGCTAATACAAAACAAGAAGAAGATTTAAGGTTCAGCTTGAAAAAAAAACACTCCTACTACACTGTACCTACACATGCTTGATACTTATTAAATAATAATACTTGAATAAAAAAAATTTCACTGAAGTAATGTATGTACCCAAATTACAAGAACCTTATAACTTAGACCTAGTTATCGTGTTGTAAATTGTTGAATGGCTTCATGTAATTTCATGATGAACAAATTCTTTCTTTTTCACGATAGAAGCAGCCGCGATTCTAATAACCAATTAGTTATGCATAGGACAGGAGCTCCTGTGGAAGAGTTTATTCTTTCATATGGGCCCGGGGCATATTGGGCAAGCTCCGTTTTAAACTTGGAATCAATTCACAATATTAGTTCCCTTTTGGGGATGACTTATTGTTAAAATGTTCCATTTTTGCGCAGGGGTGACTTAGAACGGTCCAATGTTGCGAGGGAATGGGTATGGCTGAAATATACTGTATTTGCACCCAAGCAAATGTCGACCTTTCAAGTTCTATATGTTCTTTCATAAAGTCACACAGACTCTCATCAAATAGAGTTCGGCAACCTTATACCTTCATGAAATTTTAAGAGCTTTTGTAAATGTTATGCAGATGACTTACTAGAGGCCCAGAATCATTAGTCTCGGTGCGAACAACACCATCGAACGAAATGTCATAAATATCAAAGATCTCTGGCAAGAACCAGTCCCCTGAGACTTAAGAATCTAACAGGTGTCAGAGCAACCCTTCAGAGGTGAAGTAGAGATACTGTTTTTGTAATGTTGCAATCTCATACTCTTTCTTTATATGCCTCTCAGAGTCTGTTTACTTTAACCACTTTTCACATTTTCCCTCTCACTCCCTCATTCCCACTTTGTGCGTCTTCCCTTTTGCCCTTTCCTCTTTTCATTCCTCACCTTCTTTGTTTCCGTGTTTACCTTCTTGTGAATTGTTTAACTTGCTTCGATAGTCCTCTTGTGTACAGTATATTTCCTATCATACATTTCAGTAATTCTAATCATAAATTTTTCATTAAATATTCAAATTATGTCATCATTTGTATCATTAATATGAATTGGCATTTCTCTATGCTATATATGTAACAAGTTTGAAAGTCTCTGCCCCAAGGTCTATCTTCGACCAAAGCATGTTCAGAACACGAGATATCAAAATGGAAGTTCCGCTGTAGTACCTTAGCAAGCCGCTAGGGGGTCCATTATCTTACTTGACCTTTGTTTTTATGGCCCCTACCCACCTACCAAATATCATTAGAATCCATCGAAGACTTCTTGACTTATGCTGTTAACAGATGTACACGCCTAAAACCTAACCTTTCATTCTGGCGAAGGTAAGGATAACTAGAGTTCCATGAACATATACCTTTGCCAAATAAACCAGGTTTGTCATGTAGAATGATGTCTGTAGACAAAAATGTGTTACTCATTACATTTTATTTCATATGCCTGGAGTTTGTTCAAAATATTTCGCCATTGATTATATAAATTAGATCCCTATTTACATAATTGATATTAAATTGTATCAAGCATCACTTAAGCTATCAGTTTACCAAAAATCATGATAATCTTTCCATTCCTTCTCTTTGGAAGTCTGAAACTAAACCCTCGGGTAGCATAAGGCCTGTGATTCGATGAAGCTCCATGAGGAGTAAAAAAGGGCGGTGGCCCCGCAAGGGTACCAGGGTGAGGAACCGAACATGAATTCGA
>NC_049992.1:20928884-20929769 GCF_000003815.2 Branchiostoma floridae | reverse complement strand
CACGGTTTCGGGCAAAAACAGTTCGGGGCACAAACTGTGCCTCAGATTGTGTACTGAGGTCTGACACAACGAACTAAATCATTAAGGCTTGGAGACTTGATCAAGGTGCAGCTGGACGTTGTCATGTTTATATGTGGTATATTTTGTAACATAAATGGAATGCACTATAGACGTGCTAAATTCTGTGTTTTCGATGCACAATTTTATGGATAAAAATCAAATTGTGGGAATCAAAAAGGACAAGATGTTTAACCTGCATTCTAATTTGATAAATTTCCCGCTATCTGTATATCATATTGTATTCATCAGCGTGCAATTACCCCTGTGTGCTAACTTGCAATAAAAATAACTTATTTTAAGATTGACATTTGGTCCGCCAAACTGCCAGACTTTTCCAAGTCTCGAAACAAAATCTCGCAAGATCTCGCAAGATCAAGCCTTATTTGGAAACATGGGCGTGAATAATTAGCTATCACTACCCCGTCAGTCATGGTGATTGACAGCGCTTCTGGGCACAGACCTGGGCAGTCGGGCTGTGCCCCGTTCCGTGCCTGAATTGGGCACGGAATGGGGCAGGCACGGGTTGGGGCATAACAGCCCCCGCCGAAGCCGCATAATGGTACGGCCCAAACCGTGTTCGATGTAAAATGGCGGGAAAACGACAGCTTTGATTGACAACGGCCCGAAGCTTCGCGAAGCATCTTACATTGTTAACTTTATGGGCTTCAGCCTCGTTCAAGACAGCATTATTGCTGACAAATTTAGTGTATTTTGAAGTATTAGCACTTGTTTGTTGAAACTGTCCGCGGCTATTTGGTTTTTGTTTCTAAGTATTTTCACTGGAGGTCATTTTTAAAATGAGAAACAAGCGCTTTAAAAAAGCTG
>NC_049992.1:20926051-20928312 GCF_000003815.2 Branchiostoma floridae | reverse complement strand
AATTTGATTATATGCTGCATCAATCTTAGGAATATCATACCTCATTCATTTAATCTAATCAAATATCAGGCCCCATTACGGACCACAAACAATGACTCATGACAGAGCTTTTAAGAAGTATACAAATGCATTGCAGATTTTAAACAGGTCCGTTCATCTCAACATCTCAACATCACAACATCTCAACATCACAACATCTCAACATCACAACGGCGACTACTCTGGCCACAAGGCATTTTGCCACTGCAAGTGGCAAAATGCAATTAGGAAAAAAACAATCTTTTTGCTCTTTTTGGCCTAAAAAAATTAAGATTAATTCACTTCAAGCAAAAAAGCCGCGGACAAAATTAATCTAAAGGAGATAAGCTCTTATCTTGATGAATATAAAAGCTTAATGTGCTGTCCTCGCCAAGGCTTGGACATGTGAAGTGAACGATTTTTTTTTACCGAAATGTGTATTTCTAACCCCAAATTTCATCGATCCACATAAAAATCCACCAGTGTCTAGTACATTTTAAGCTGTTCAAGCATTGTGTGGAGTTTTATCTTGATACGACTACGCGACAAAAAGTTATGAGGATTTAAGCGTTCTAACATAGCTACACACGTGTCACATGCCTTAAGTTACCTGAGCCGGGTCCTGCAGTTCAAGAAAAGACGTTAGGTGACCCAAACATACACCTCTTACTCTCTACCATTTTTCTCAGTTACATATGTGACATAGTTTGAAAGTCCTATAATGGATGCAGTGGATTTACAAACTTTCCTCATCAATTTTGCAAATTAGCTGTCGATTTTTTTAGAATTCCATCAGGTTAGTCCCCTCTTTGGCTATCTACATACCATAAATCATGACGATCCGTCAACACGTTCATATTTTCACATTAATTATGCAAACGAGGCCGTCATTTGCATTATCAATATGCATTGATATTTCTCTCTTTCACATCTATATATGTGAAAAGTTTGAAAGTCTAAATGCAGTGGATTTATCAAGTGTCCTCATTAATCATGCAAATTAGCTGTTGGTTTGCATAATTAGTATTTCATTGAATACATTGTTAGCTGGGCTACCTACTCACCAAAAATCGTGACGATTCATCAACACGTTCTCGAGTTATTCTCGTTCAAAGGTTGAAAGGAAATAGGCAACTGCAGTTCCAAAGAAGCCGCTAGGGGGTCCAAACTTACAGCACTAATTCTCTGCTCCAAGGGCTATCTACCATTTAAACATCACAACCACAGCATGTCCAAAACACAAGATATCAAAAATTGAGGTTCTGCTGCAGTATCTTAGCAAGCCGCTAGGGGACCCATTATCGAACTTGACCTTCGTTTTCCCGACCCCTACCCACTACCCACCTAAATATCTTAGGGATCCATCAAATGCTTTTTGAGTTATGCTGTTAACACACATACAAACACACAAACAGACTCACAAGCCCAAAACATAACCTTAGCCATTCTGGCAAAGGTAATAATAGTATCTAGAAAAATATCAGAAATGAAATTATTAAGAACAACAAAGACAAATGGACATAAAGATTCGGACCAGCATTTTTCAAATGCTCATTACTTATAGCAATCAGGTCCACAAGACACCATTGGTAAAATCCTTAATGTTGTCAGCGAGTTCCGGTGAGGAAATGTGCATATAGGTTTTAAAAAAGTCAGATGTCAATGCTGACGTCAAAGCAGATGATCCCTGATGCTGTTGAATTTTGTCATGTTGCAAAATTCTATATATATGACCGAAAGTACATCGTTATTCAAAATGAACACATGTCCACCTGTTCCATATAAACCCCGTGTTAAAGAACAATTTCATCGATATGTTGATTGTAAGAATGTCTGAAAAACCCTGTGAATGAAAAAGATAAACTGGAGCAAAGGTAAGTCGCAGTTGTCGGTATATGATTCCGTGTTGATATTGGATCAATTGTAATCATAGTGTCATGATAAGTTGGGTTTATCTTTTTTAGTGAAGACACCGCTCCCTGTGATGATTTCAACGGTATTCTCAAGAGTGTTACCGTAAGGAGCCACGGCGGAGGGCCACATCCAAGCTGGAGGGTGGATTGGGTAAGGCACAATTAAACAAAAAGATTAAATTGAAGTTCCCTGCAGAAACGAACCGCTAATGTGAGTGTTCGGCCGAAGCATTCTGTTCAGGAGGTTGAACTCTGTTCGACATTCCCCATTTCATGACTACGAATCACGGCCATTGTCCTCGGTCAATGGCTAAATGACCATTACAGTGT
>NC_049992.1:20921790-20925951 GCF_000003815.2 Branchiostoma floridae | reverse complement strand
CAACACACACACTCACATGCACGTACATATACGCACACACGCACATTGTCTCATTTCAATTGAATAAAAAGTTCAGTAATGTAACACCTCCTTTAAAATATTCATTTTTTTGTTATTTTTGTTATTTCTTGTTGTTTTATTTTCAATCTCTTTTTGGTCATAAGAATATGGCTGTAATTAGCGTCATCTCTACCAAAATAAAATACGTTGTAATATTGCAAAAGCCCGTTCCTTGGGCAAAATTCCATTATGTAATGAATTATGCAAATGACTATCCTGGGTATCATCCTATTTCTTCCGGTGCTCCTTGCACCCCGGCAGAAAACGCAAAATTGTTGAATAAACATATATCATACATCAGTACACATACATGGTACAAAGCACATAATCGATCAGGTCAAATCTGGTATATATAAATGAATCGTGTCCGTTCATTTCGATCATTTACTTTACTGCAAAAATCTTTGAAGGGTCTAACATATGTACCATATAAAATTCATTGTCAAATGGGATATCTTTTCATATCAAATCTTAATTTGTGGCATTTACATCAATTTACAGTGATTCTTTTTTTTTATAAAATGACAACGCTGCGATTTCGAATATGTTTATTTACGCTAAAATCACAAAAACGCAACAGTACGTCAGTGTGAATGCATGAGGAAATCGGCGAAATTAACACAACAGTACCGCAGTGAATGAACCCCACAGTGACACACCAATACAAGTGCAGTGAGATACTACCTATAGTAAACGTAACTTATACCTTGCCTAATAGGCAACGCAATCCATGAGTGCTAACTGAGTAGATGTTGATGGGAAAAGCTTTGAACATTTTACCCGTCCAGTTCCAGGACAAACAGCTAGGAGCTTAAACCCTTCATTTACCTTACATTAAGGGATGTGCGTCACCAAATAATAAAGACCACAGCATGTCCAGTGCAAAGGATACTGTAGCAAGAAACCCAGATGCAGTACCGAGGTCAATGAAAATCAATCCTGACCATCAAACCTGACCGTCAGGTCAACAGCCCCAACCCATGAATCATCGTAATCGCACGAAAAGTTTGGTTGATACAGCCACGAAATATACATCATGTACACATTTTTTGTAAAATAGTACACATTCTATGTAAAACTATATACCTACAATTTTACACAACCAAATAAACTTACCCTGGCTGACGTTTCAATGTCTCTCAGACACTTTCCTCAAAGCTTCTAACTGGATTTCTACTTGTCGCTGCTATATGTAGCCGATGCAGGTGGCGCTTTTGTGGCGAGAACGCAATCCCAAACGTGGCTGACTTTGTAACCCCCTCCTCCCGGTTCATCACTATGGTGGGCTTCCTTATCCAGACTGCTTCTTTAATACAACGGATGCGTCTGTTTTCTCGATCTATAACCTTGAGGGGCGTAGAGGGGGGGGGGGGGGGTGCGGTGGTTGGCTTCTACGAACATTTTAAATATCTATCATAAAGACCCATCTACGACTTATCAAGTTATGCTGTTCACAAACAAACAAACAAACATTAACCAAACACACACACACACATGAGAGCATACTCTTCTTAGCCAAGTTAAGTTATTTACACCATCAAATGTGTGATGTGATGTACAAACATTAAATAATGTCTTCAAATGTTCTCTTAGTAGTCGGGGAACACACCAAAATAATTGCATGACGGCCATTGTATTTGCAATGCCATTCTTTGTTTTGTAGGTTAAGGTATCAGATGGCGGCCGAGACTACATCTTACAGTTCGATGTATGGATGGATCCCGGAGACTATTCGACAAGAGAAGTTCAAGGTGGGATACACATATCTACTGTCATGTGATTTATACGTATTCATTACTGCCATTTACAACTATTTTTAAAACTATGAATTGACATAAGAAATATCTTCAACATTTCTGGGGTTCGCCATTGAATGTTTGTAGTCAAATGATTACTAATCATGCTTTAAGAGTTTCAGTTTAATCTGATAAATTGTGCATTATTACTTCCAGGTAAAAATCGTTATATTGTGTAATCAAGCTAGTATGTTTAGGTTAGGGTGTTCAAACTATTGTTTAAAAAATTGCGATCGCTTATCTGCTACATGTGGGTCCTTACGAATTCAACAGAGATCTATGTGACGTATAGAAAATTCAGTACGTGACGTATAGAAACTATAAACTACACATAACTGCCGTTCGAAGAGAGGGGGTGTGACAAGCCACAAGCCCCAACCAATGGACGTATTGAGGGCGGCACGACACACAACAGCCTCGGGCATGTAACGTGCAACAGTGGTGATCCCGGCTTTTATCTGGCTCCATCGTCTGGCACAACTTATCGCTGCTATGGAGGTTACCGCTACCCCACCAACCCCAGTTCGACTTGCAGGCGTAAGTTTTCACGTCGAATGAAATATCGTTCCAGATTAGGCCACATTGATTCAATCATATGGATGGCACCCGCGATGGTTTTGGTCCACTCCACTTACTTCTATACTTACTTACTAAACGAAGTCAAGATAAATAAATAAAAGTAGATTTTAAGGTCCTTTCATCACGGTAACACTAAGTCCACTTAAGAAGGTAATACATGTACATGTACATCCAGATAAACAATATTCAAATGCAATTCAATCTTTACAACTAGATTAAAAGTTTCACTTCCGAACGTTTCGAGTGAGGCTGACGGAAAGTAATGGATGTCACTCGAAACGCCAGGAAGTAAATCACCGTTTTTATACAGTTGTATGAATTGAATTGCATATGAATAGGTAACTGGTTAAGTAATGCTTAAGGTTAACTAGAGGTTTTATTAACATATATTTTGGAAATAGGCAGGCAATTCCCAATATCTATTGTATTTCAAAGTACGGACTTTGAAGGGTCATAGCATGATTGGATCATGAATCAATGATCAATTATCAATTATCAGGCTGTTAAGACCCACCCATTACAATTAGACCCACCCGTTCTAATCAACCCATAAGTTTCTACATACATGGTACAAATACATAATGTTGAAGGCTACTACATGATTCGAGTCCGTTCATTTTGAGCACATTAAGAGTCTCAGGAAGTCAGAGTTGGGCCTGTGCGTATGTCTGGTGGTAGGCTGTTCCAGATGTTGGTTCCACGGTAGTCGATAGCTCTTCTAAAGGATTCTCGCTGGGGTTTCGGGACAGCAATTTTATTGTTGTGCTTTGCCTGTTTGTTCTTGTGCTTTGGTCTCGGCAGTAGACAAACATCTGGCGCATGCATATATATGTAGGGTGGACGTTTTTTGTTAAAGGGGCATTCCACTCCAGAACGGAGTGTTATTTTCCAATAGATAATGTATCAATGAATACATGATCAGCCGACCTTTTGTTGAATTCCACTTGTGGCGAATTACGCAACGTGTGTTTGTAAAACAATATGACACTAAACCCATGCAGACCCTACCCATGTATTCCCTATACGTGTAGACACTTCCTTTATCGTGAATATTTTCGGCATAAATGAGGGGCGCTAAGCACACCAAGAAGGTCAATTTTTCACAAGATATCAAAGAACACATATCTAGACGTGTTTTTCTTAGCGTCCCTGGAATTAGCTTTGTATCCTAACTTAAGTCAGGCACATTGTATTCAACCATAGGCTGAGATTGATTTAATTTAATCAGAGGGTATTTGGGGAGTTTTGTAGAAGACTGGATGCTTTTTGATGCGCGTGGGGCTAATGGGTTCTCTTTCGTAAATAGTACATAGCATACATTTGTCACTTCTACAATTAATATCTATCGGAAAATAACAGTCCCGTCTGGAGTGGAATGCCCCTTTAAGAGCTTTGTAAACAAGTACGGCTTTATAGTATTGATGTGTTAGCTAAACTTCCTTCAGGCCCAGTCGAGTGTGTACTTCAATTGATGCTGTCCTATGTGGAGCCTTCAGTATTAGTTTTCCCGCCCTGTTCTGCATGGTAGCTTCTGTAGGTCTGATCTGGAGCAGTTTCCCATGCTTTGCAGGCGTATGAGCTATGTGTGGTAGAAAGATGGCGTTGTGTAAGGTGTGCTGATGTTGTGATCAAGGGGAAGGCGCGTTTCATCATTAACTAGTGATCGCTTCAGTTTCCCTAGCACAGCTTTCACCTGGTTCTTCCAGTTCAGTTGACGGTCAATAAC
>NC_049992.1:20919537-20921690 GCF_000003815.2 Branchiostoma floridae | reverse complement strand
AGATAAAGAAAGATATTGTTACTTGTTGTGTATCAGGGGGTCGGAGACTCAGCACAAAGACGTAAAGCGCAAGATCGGAACCACAACAAATCGGAGAAAATAACAAAACAGTAGCGCAGCGAACGAACGCAGCAATGCCGCAAGCGTGCCGCACGTCAAGTGAGAGGGGGCCTTTAGGTAAGTGTATTGGTCACGTGTTTTTATGTTGATGCATATTAAATATATCTCTTGCCGTTCTGTGGGTGTGCAGTTCATAATATTTGCCCATCAGTTAAAAGTGTAGGTGCGGTTACCTGAGATCAGTCGGCAAAAACACATAGTAGTTCAAAACCTCGCAATGAGTCAGGAACGGAGCTTAACGGAAGTAGCCTTGATACTAGATTGTTTCCAGGGAATATACAGACTAGTTCTTTGACTCCAGGGCTTACGTGCCGCCATTGAAAAGTATCACCATTGCGTCAGACTCTGAGAAACAGACCATGTGTACATGTTACTGTCGCGGTGGAAACAGGCGTGCAGGCAACAAAGTAAGACAAATTTCAGTTTAAAGCCTTGACATTCCCCACTTTCTGAGGGGTGCTTTACCTGGCCCAGTCAGCATGGGTCTGCTCATTTTGTCAAAGCAGGTACTTCAATAATGCATCAATACTCTACAAACATATTGTGATATTTGGAAACTAACTGTTAATGTCTCTGAAACGATAGTTCTTATCTTATCTAAGGGTACTACAAAGAAAATGTCTAAATAATTCTTTTATCTATAATAGGGAAATAGAAGTTACAGACAGTTACACATAGCTTGGGATCCCTCTTACGTCCTCAGGTAAATTTAAAACAGCCAGAAGGTTTCTACAGACCAAAGCTATGAGAGCTATGTTCAAATTAAAATCACTTTTATCATCGGAAAATATTTCTATAAAGCTAGGCAAAAATCTTTTTGACAAATTTGTAAAACCTGTCCTTTTGTATGGGTAAGAGTTAACATGCTTTGACGACACCTCAAAAACACTGAAACTTATTGTATCAAAAACATCCTTGTGTCTTCTCCAAAAAATGTTTTCTCTTCCTTATTGAGGAAATTTCAGATTGACGATAGTATTCCATTTTCGATTCAATAAAGCACCTGGAACGTCATTGGGATGTCAGCGGCAAAAAGCTACAGCTATTGCTGCCATTAACTTCCCAATGAATAGTACACAAATTGGAAGGACTTGGATCGAGTTTGCATGACGCTGTAATTCTTCAGCATAATGCTGATACGAAAGTGCAAGTACTTTTGGCATTTCACTTAACGGTCGTTTTTAATAAATTTTGTTTAGATTATCTTAAGCAATTTCTTCAAGCTAAGACAGTAACAATAGATTCTACGACATAAGAGTTTCATTTACAAAAACAGTTTTTTTCTCACCTGTTGACGGTGCGATGTCTGTCAGACATCTTCCTCAGAGCTTCTAACTGGAGTTCTGCTTCTCGTCGCTATTTATAGCCGATGTAGGTGTGCTTTTGCGGCGATAACACTATCCCAAACGTAACTGAGTTTGCATAATTATTCGTCCCGGTTCATCACTGGGGTGGACTTCCTTATACCCCCCTCACATTAGGCGCGATTCGATCGGACGACGAGTCTGCGAGCTCTAATTTACGAGGAGGCATGACCCTGATGCCGACGAAGAAGTTGCAGAAATCCCCCTTCTCGTCAGGGTCATGCCTCCTCGTAATTTAGAGCTCGCAGTCTCGTCGTCCGATCGAATCGCGCATAATGTGAGGGGGGTATAATGCAGACTGCTTCTTTAATCCAACGGATTCGTCTGTTGTTTTCTCTATCTATAACATTCATCTCCTCCCAGTCAATAACACAGTTCTTCCTAACAATGTGGTCGTCCGTGGCCGCGCATTTCTTGTCTTCTCTCTGTGCTTGTCTTTTCTGGGATCTAGTGTATTTGGTAGTGTTCAAGTTATTGATATCGGCCTCTTTCCGTGTTCCTCAAGTCTGGTCCAAAAAGTCCTCCCCGTTTCCTCTATGTATACCTTATCGCAGCTCTTGCAATAAATCCGTTAAACAAAGTCAGTTTTGGCTAGGTCTAGTTGCTTGTCTTTCGGGTGCACTAGTACGTTTCTCAGTGTTGTTTTGGGCTTCACTGCCGTTGCCACGT
>NC_049992.1:20909507-20913689 GCF_000003815.2 Branchiostoma floridae | reverse complement strand
ACATGGGAATATTCATCGATTACTCCTTCAAGGCAAATACACAAAGGTCTGTGCCATGTTGTTTTTTAAAACCAAACTGGTTATCCGGAGAGTGTAAAAATTCATCTAGACGCCTTAAAAGCAGTCTTTCAAGAACTTTGCATATAGGACTGGAGACCGCTATCGGGCGATAGTTGTCTTTGTCAGTCACATTGCCATTTTTCCTCTTAACGATCGGAATGAGAACAGTGTTAAGTAACCTAGGTGGAACATAACCATGTCTGAGCACAGCGGAAAACAACAATGACAATAGCGCATGCAGCCGGGGACCTGCGTACTTCAGGTGCTCCGCAGAAATACAATTAGCATCACATGCTTTACCATTGGACAGCTCATTAATGGCGTCACATATTTCATCAACAGTAACGGACATTCCAGGATTGTCCGAGACACCTGATTGAATAGTGCTGTTTACATGTGACTTATGTGCGGTAGAATTGACGGAGTTTAACAGTTTGTCACTTTAAGAGTAACTCAGGATGTTTGGTCTTCATCTGGTGAGTCGATAGCAGGTCGATGGGTCGTTAAAGTGCAACAAATTCTGATTTTGAGGAACAGAGCCACGCAGCTATCAAAAAGTCGCCGCCATCTTGGCTTGTTTAAAGAAAGTCTGGACATTTTCCTTCTGTCTTCAAGTGACATCCACTGCAAATCTGTTTTCATTTTGGTAACACTAGAATCCCTGTTATAGTTGTTTGTGCAGAATCGGGCAGCTTGGTTCTGTACCCTTTCAAATTTTTCAATGGCTCCGTCTCTACCTTGATATATGGTAAGGTCACCATACATTTTGCTTCTCTTCTTGCTTTCTGTCTGTTTTGTCTGCTTTGTCCCCTTTTTCTGCTGTTTTTCAGCCCTCTTGAATGTCCACTGAGAATAGCCACAACGTGTCAGTGCCCTCTTGACGTGCTGTGCTTCTAGCTTTTGGTCCTGTTCTTCTGTGATCACTGTGTTACAATAGTCTAGCAAGGTGTGGATCACTCCAAGTTTCTGGTGCAATGGGTAGTGGGACTGAAAATTACGGTACCGGTCTGTGTGTGTGCTCTTCCTGCATAATAAAAGCTTGACTGTGCCATCCCCCTTGCGTACCAACAGGGTGTCGCAAAGGGTAGAGATCCATCTTTTCTTCTTCATATGTGGAAATACTTCCGATGGGATCGACTATCTCTCGACTAACTTCTAACTCCAGTTAGAAGCTCTTAGGAAGATGTCTGAAAGACATCGAAACGTCAGCAGGTGGGAAAAATGGTTGTGTAAAAGAAAACTATTATGTCCTATGATCTACCAACCTAATGAAATTATTTTCGGTAACAATAGGTTCTGTATTAAAGGTAGTTAGTGGCAAGATACTCACAACAAGTATTCTCTTCGCGGATAAGAGCTTACCAAGACCGAGAACGCTGTGTTTTAAATTAGACAGACACGTGCTTTGAATAGATATATTTTTGCATCAGCTGGACTGGAGGGATCATACATCTTGTATAGCATAAGTAATAAATGTTATTCATAATGTTCACTTTTAAAGAGAAGAAATAATGGTTTACTTTATTGCATGATTGGTCTCAATTGACGGATATTACTTGCAGTAGCATTAACCCTATTCAGTAAGTAATGTCAAAAGACTTGGTAAATAGACTAAAAACGTTCATTTGACCGTTTTAATGAAAACAGTTAACAGGTAGTTACGGATTTTCAGTAACTATGCTAAATCTGGTACAATCTGTATCTGTATCTGTATCTATATAGCCGGTATAACCGCCGTTCGGCGTAACACACCAGCTTTGCAGGCACGCGGCGCGGCTGCAGCTGGTTATATTACACCGAACGACTCGTTACCCCTAACTTTTGCACATCTATCTGCAAGCGTTCTTTAAAACTATTGAGAGAAGATGCCCCTACTGTACTTGGTGATAAAAAGTTCCACTCTACGATAGTTCTGGGAAAGTACGAATTTTTGAACACATCAATCCTAGGTTGGTAACTCTGGTATTTGAAGGCATGACTGTTTCTTGTTCTTTTTTGAGCTGGTATTAGGTACTTATCCGTTGGTACGTCCACCAGTTTATTGGTCATTTTGTACATCATGGAAAGTCTGGACATTTTCCTTCTGTCTTCAAGTGACATCCACTGCAAATCTGTTTTCATTTTGGTAACACTAGAATCCCTGTTATAGTTGTTTGTGCAGAATCGGGCAGCTTGGTTCTGTACCCTTTCAAGTTTATCTTTGTCTTTCTTTGTATACGGGTCCCATACTGTAGCGGCATATTCAAGGTTAGGTCTTACTAGTGACGTGTATGCAAGTGATTTTACCCTAGTTGGGCATGCCCACAAGTTGCGTTTGATTACTCCCAATGTCTGTTTAGCCTTGGTTGTTATTTTGTCAACATGGACACCCCACTTCAGCCCAGTTGTTAATAGAAGTTTATTTGCAAGTTCTTGCCCGAGGGCTAATTCAAACATGAAACATACAGAAAATATAATAAACATGTATAAAATGAAATACTTTGGTATAGATAACAATGGTGACAAGTGTAAACAAGTGACTATTCTATCAATGATATGGACTGCTGAGAGCTACAATCTACGTATTTAGGTTTGACTTCTTTTCTGGAAGCAGTGGAAGACGAAGTGTCCCACTTTTTCTATGATGCGTGGGTTATGTGACGTTAACAGCGTTATAGTTTTGTTTTCGTCGGTAAGCGTGGAATTTGCATGCCTCTTCAAATAACTCATGTAACACCAAGGTATGGGTGGGTTTTTGTGTTTTCTAATGTCTGACCACAAAACTGGTAAGGGGACACATTTGGTGTTCGTTTGTTTGTTATGTGCATGATATGGCACTTATCAGGATTGAACTGCATAAGCCATTTCCTTTGCCATTCTTCCAGGGTGTTCAGATCTTTCTGAAGAACTTCTGAATCATTTTGTGTGGATACCTCTATATATAACAGACAATCATCGGCGAATAACCTCACACTTGAATCGAGCTGGTCTGGTAAGTCGTTTATGTACAAGAGGAAGAGCAATGGTCCCAGCACAGTCCCTTGCGGAACTCCCGACGCTACTTTAACTGGAGCTGAGGCCTTCCCTTCCACCACTACCGTTTGCTCTCTATTCGTCAGGAAAGCCTTCAGCCAGTTAAGTGTAGTACCTTGAATTCCATAGAACTCCAGTTTTGATATGAGTCTGCTATGTGGGACTTTATCGAAGGCTTTAGTGAAATCGAGTATTGCTAGATCCACATGTCTTTTATTGTTCAGTGCCCCAGCTATGTCGTGAACTGTTAAGATAAGCTGTGTTTCTGTGGATCGCTTTGCTCTGAAACCATGCTGGTAGTCCGTTAGCCTTCTAGGTGTTTCATGATATGGCTGTGGATAATGTGTTCCAGTAGTTTACAGGAAATACTGGTGAGCGAAACAGGTATGTAGTTACTGGGGATCGCTCTGTCTCCCTTTTTGAAAATGGCGCATATATTTGCATCTCTCCAGTCTTTGGGGATTTCTCCTGTGTCAAGCGATTGTTGGAAACTGTTAGTTAAAACAGGAGCGATTTCACTGGCTGTCATTTTGAGGAACCAAGGAGGTATTTGGTCTGGCCCGGATGCTTTGGAGGGAATGAGGCCTTGCAACATTTTTTCAACACCATAAGTAGAAATTTCTATTTGTTCCATAGGAGGGGTGCAGGGCTGCCCGAGGGATGGCTTGTCTGTGGTGTCTTCTTCTGTGAATAGACTTTTAAACTGTGAACTGAGTGCCTCTGCTTTTTTCTCACTGTCACTAATAATGGTACTCCCCACCTTTAGAGTGGCTACCCCGACAAGGTCTCTCCTCAAGCCTTTTATTTATGACCAGAATGTTTGGGGTTTGTCAGTTATAGCTTCTCCCAGTATGTTTGCCACGTATTTTGAGTGTGCTGATCTAATGCTTTTCTGAACTCCTTTTTTTACTTTCTTGTACTTGTTCCAGTCTTCCTCTTGTCCTGTTCTCTAAGCTTTATTGTAAAGACGTTGCTTCTTCCGACAGTGCCTTCTTAAGTTTCTGTTAAACCAGGGCAAGTTGTATCTGCTTGATGTCATTTTACTAGGAATGTTCTTGTTCATTGTGTGCTTCATTTTGCCTTTGAAGTCATCCTATTTCTGTGTCACTG
>NC_049992.1:20904415-20908902 GCF_000003815.2 Branchiostoma floridae | reverse complement strand
GGAAGCGCGCTAGTCATTTTTGTGGATGTTATGTATGTTGATGGTCGGTTGTATTTGAGAGTAATGGATATTACTGTTATGGGAGAGAACTGTTTTATTTTTTATTCAAAGACAAAAACAATGTCCATCTGATTAGGAAATATAAATATGTGACACTTCAAAGTCTACTTTGAGTTTAATACATCGACGCCATATGGGAAAAAATATAGGTGCGAAAACCACAGACAGTAACCACTCGTTTTCCAGGACAGGTATTATGTCCTACATACTGGGTAAAATCGCAAATGTATGCTTTGTCATAATATGACATACTATGAGAAATTCACTAATGCAATACAAGAAATACAATACAGGATACAAACACATCATCAACACAACCAAAAGGACATGAAATACCCATCAACCAATACCTTCATGTAGGATACGGGGACAAGTTGATGCCAGACATATAATAATGCAAGTACTTACCAACACAACATCAGCATAACGCCACGCGGAGCACAAAATCTAACAGCGCAAACGAAGTATAACACACCAGGTCCCCAAAGGCACAAGTGGCTAAATACAAAGTCACACCCCACCAACACATCAAGTATGTAACCAAACCGCCCAGCCGTTCTTGAGTCGAGGCTATCGTTTCCCCCAAACAGTTGTTGTCAACTGATAAAAAAAAAATATGTTCATGGCTATCACTGGCGAAACAAATCACCTCACCATCTGCTTGGAGATAAGGTGATTAACAAAGAGGGAAACCACGATGCCTGTTCCAACATATCGCAGTTATAGGGGTGATTTCTGATATTATTACATCGATTATAACGACAGATACGGGGCCCAAAATCTAATCACTACCAGCTATCATCACACCCCGCCAACACATCAAGTATGAAACCAATCCATCCAGCCGTTCTTGAGTCGAGGCTATCGTTTCCCCCAAACAGTTGTTGTCAACTGATCCAAAAAAAAAAAACATATGTTCATGGCTATCACTGGCGAAACAAATCACCTCACCATCTGCTTGGAGATAAGGTGATTAACAAAGAGGGAAACCACAATGCCTGTTCCAATACATCGCAGCTATAGGGGTGATTTCTTATATTATTACATCGATTATATCGACAGATACGGGGCCCAAAATCTAATCACTTTCAGCTATCATCACACCCCACCAACACATGAAGTATGAAACCAATCCATCCAGCCGTTCTTGAGTCGAGGCTATCGTTTCCCCCAAACAGTTGTTGTCAACTGATCCAAAAAAAAACATATGTTCATGGCTATCACTGGCGAAACAAATCACCTCACCATCTGCTTGCAGCTAAGCCCATTAACAAACACATAAAGCACGATGCCTGTACCAATATATCTCAAATATAGGGGTGATTTCTTATATTATTACATCAATTATAACGACAGATACGGCTCCCAAAATCTCATCGATTCAAGCTTTCATCACACCCCACCAACACAACAAGTATGAAACCAATCCATCCAGCCGTTCTTGAGTAATCATCTACACAGACAGAGACACATAACAGAAAATATAACCTCCATTCCATGACATTTCATGGAGGTAACAATAAACTGAGCTACTAAAGATTTCATTCATGCAATAAAATAGCTGTAGTGTATATAGCAATAATCCCTGAAAAATATATAATTAGAACCGAAATTAACGATTTCGTCAAAAATGCCTGTTAACAATCGGAAAAAATCACCCCACCCCCTCTGAACAGAGTTAGGTGCCCTATTTGTCTGTCTGTTGCAGTCAAATATGAAAATACCAATTTTCGATTGGTAGAAAGAAACAAGTCTTCTACATCAAACATGATACACATGTCAAAAGGCGTAAATAGTTATAATACTTATTAACTGATCCTTCAAAATTCTCGATACACAATGCCTGCTAAAGATTGTTGTCTTGGTCACAGATATTTTTGCAGATCTCGAAATCAGGGATGACGCAGGGTTGAACAGCACTGAATTGCCTTGATGCATGCATACTGCATCCAGTTAGTCTTTTTTGTCATGATCATAGCAATATCTTCGCTTGTCTCGTAGGTTATCAACAATTCTTCAGTTTCCCTGCAAGCACGTCCATCCGTTAATTGTCATGACGGAAGTTGGCTTATTTTTTACAGAATGTCCAAGCATCGCCAACTGTTTTAGATACAACCAGTGTACTAGATCAAGTGATTCAACCTGCATGACCTGTTTCTATGACAGAGGAGGGACCATAAAGGCGTATCAACTCTCTACTGACAACACAACGTGCACCAGTAGGAACAATACTAAGTACTTTTACAACATAAGAAATAAGAGACTATGATGCTCTAGCCCAGAGCACTATTGCTTTGTTAAACGTATACTATTTTCTGGTGACAATATCAAGCAAAGGAGGCCTAAGTATCGGCTAAATTTCATTCGCTGCAAAGAGCTTTTGTTAGATGGAGGTATTGGAAGATGTCTGCTGTGTCATAATCTGTTCCAACTTGCAGAAGATCAAGAGCAAAAAATGTATGAACAATGAATGAAGATGTTCTTACTCTAACAGAGTTGTGCTCCTGGCGGCCTGACAGCACATTCTGCTACCCAGGGAGTTGTACCAATAATACACCGTCCTCATGCACATGCGCACCGGGATTTGGAGGAAATAACTGCTTGACAAGTGGGTGCCTTGTGATAGACCATTGCTCATCCTTCCCTTAAAATTTCGTATCTTTTTTTTTATTGCAGAATAAAAAAGATCAAAGTAACAACCTATCAAAGATTATCTAGAAAGAATTCTTTATACACCTTTTGCAGTTGGAATCGCTCCTGTCATGCACAGCTGCTTGGGGAGAATGAAGAGAATGGTCAATGGATCAGAAAAGGACACAACAGAGGCGCTGTGTGCCGACAACATAGCAACGTCCTCTACCACATGGGTTAAGATGAGGCCGGGTGACGATAGCTGGATCGAGTTTGAGGTGAAATTCAAGCATTTTTAGAAAGTAATGTATCCGTTTTTTTCCTTTGTTGAGATGACAGGAAAGGGTAGGGAATCATGGTTAAAAAGAAAGAAATAACACAATAGTTCTGGACCCAGGGAACAGCACCATAAAAGAATATCTGCTACCAGAATGTCAGTTGCGAAATTGACTCCTCACATACTCCCAATCTCACAAATAGATTAGACACTGCAGGAAATCTCTACCCGTCTGGCAACAAGAACAAAGCCTTGCTGTTACAGCAGACGACGGGAAGAGATTTGCATATTAACTGACATCAACATTTCGAAGTTCTGTGCACAAATCTTTCAAGAAATCAATGTGAGACACAGAAAAAAGACCTAGATAGCTGCTGCAAGCATAAAACCCAATGCAGTACACAGTTCTGTCGTTCACAATTTGTTTTCACACAAGAGCTGGGGCATTATGTTGTATAAGGTCCACAGTTTCAAATCATTGTTTGAACTGCCTCGTTTGCTTGTGAAGCCATAAAGAATTGTATGTACTTCCTCCAATTCCTTATCTGTTCAAGACTACTGGTTTACATACATCTCAAAACTGTTTTGAAGAGTAACTCCAATATTAGCCTGTGTCCACTGATGTGAACACCATGGTGGTTGGGACCAGACTAAGGACTGGTAGTTTACGTAAGCCGAATTTATTGGTTGATTTTATAGTACAACCTTGGTCTTCAAATGAAAGTAATTATTAGATACTAGCACCTAACGTTATATTGTGTTTATATGTGTCTCTTTATCTTTAGGCTGAATGGGAAACAAGCTTCCAAGGCCCGAGTTCTACAGACTGGCCTAGACCGTATTACATTGACGACCACGGGATTGGTGTGATCTCAGCAGCAGTAGACTGGTGGCTGGTGCGAGGTTAGTACCATCAACGGTCTGAGCTGAATATCGCTGTATTATGAATTGAATCTACGTACGTATCGCTGGTCGGATAATCCTGAGTATGATTTAGAATGAAATAAGGTCGCTGCAATCTTACGTAGAAATAAGCGTTACCAGTTCCTTTAAGTAATTTGGACTATTTATTTTGAACAAAGTACATACCAATGATATCTTTTTATTTATTCAATCAAGATGGTACCAATGTTATGGATGGCACGGTTCGTTGCTTGGATTGTGGCATCAGTAAAGACAGCCCCAAAACATCCATGCACGACTGCAAGAAAAACGTCAATATGACAGTCAAGCCGCAGCATGGAGACAGGTAACAAGTTGTTAAATATGTTGCAACATTACTTACTCAAAGTTGCAACCTATAGCAATACATAGTGTGCACCAATCTATATCTAGATAAAGGGTCTATCCATCTATAGCTAGATAAAGTATACCAAGTCTTATGCAGAATTGTAGCTCGGTATATTTATCACATTATTTTAGTTTAAAAAAGTGTTTCTGTCGAAAAACGTGTTAACTACTTTCACATGAGATAATGATTGGCACAGGTATATCACATTATTTAACTAGAACATACAAA
>NC_049992.1:20878504-20904315 GCF_000003815.2 Branchiostoma floridae | reverse complement strand
CTACCGTTAGCCAAATGTGTTAAATAATCATGTCTAGAATTGTGTTTGTACCTCCCATGATAATCGGTAACCCGACGCTTCCCTTCAAACAAACCCTCCAGGTTATACTTTCGAGTAAAATCACGAAACGGAGGATACGTCAAAATCAGAAACTATGACGGCACGTCTAATTACATTGTAAACCCACCGGTCTACTTCTCCGGACGGGAGATCGCCCACACCGCACACTTCACCTTCGACTTGAATCCTCCCTACCACTGCTCCGTGTTAGGTAGCTGTACAGACAACATGCTGGACAGGGGGAAAGCAATTACTAAAGATGTAGGTTTAACGGTTTTTCTTATTTTTTTGTGATCAGTAGTTGTAACGGTAGTTCATTGCATATTTCGTTGTCACTTTCGTCTTCTTAAAGTAATTGTAGCTATGACTAAAGACTATATACATCACATTACATCATCCTGCAACGCTTCGTATGACCGACTTTCCTTTGTCTTGTTGTAGCGGTGGTCGCCATATCAACACTAACTATCCTACTCATAATATTTGAAGTCTATATTATAACTTTCTGTCTTAGAACAATGGTTACAAATTGAAGAAATTCTTAAATGTCAGTGGAGGTCGAGTCTCTTAATAGACCGACAATTACATCACAAAGGTTCAAACAGTGCAACACAAAGCTGATCTACATATTATTGAGGAAACGTGTAGAATACACAGTGAATTAGGATAATTGGATTGATAACCATCCGGTGGTCAATATAACGACGATTCTAAAATATATGTCTGTTGTTTGCTTCATATTTGTCAGGCCCACATCAATCTCCACTGGTCCGGTTGGCGCGACGACGACTCGGGGATATCAGAGTACGAATATGAAGTATTTATGCTAGCTCCAACCGGAGAATACCTTCAAGAAAGACAACCAGCAATCGCTGGAGGCAAGATTGGGCCTAATGTCACAGAGATGAGCATTGTTCTTAATGAAACAGGTAATGTAAAACATATTTTCAAAGCTAAATGTGGTGACACAATACCTTTAAAAATAGTTTCTTTCACTATTTTTAACCATGGTAAGCAAGGTGCTAACTCAAGTCGCAATAAAATTTTCGAACAACACAGCACAGGTAACTGTTTATTCGATAGTACATAGACCTTAACCCTCAAACACCCGAGTGGGGTCCATTCGGACCCCAGGCGTAAATTTTGAAGTACCATTTGAACATATTTCATCTGAAGAAAATTTCTTCCGTAACTTTGTCAGTCAATATCATCTATACCTTCTCCAATGTTTTTTACGAAGATTGGTTCAATACTGTGAAAACTATAAAGAAAGCCCGTGATCAGTCCGTCTGGGGTCCAAACGGGTTCAGATTTAGACGAAAACAAAGTACGTTTTGGTATGTGTAAATTCTGTGTACCAGATATTTAAAGTGTGTGATCTGTGTCCATTTTAGTGGCGTTCTTCACCCTTGATATCTTAATATTTTAAAGATGCACATCAACGTGTGGAACAAGACTTTTCGTGGCTTTGATAATATGATGATGACATGTACTTGGGGTCGTTGTGAGATAAAGATGTGAGAGTTCAACATTGTGTGACTCGCTCTGTGTGGTGCGCCGAATCCGGGCGGTAATGGATGGCCGTATCTATAGGCGTATGACCCTACATATTAGTAGTAGTTGGTTCTATAAATGTCTAAAGCTCATTGTATTGCATATAGTTTCTTTTCCAGTACATACACTTAGGAGACGTAAGATCATGGACCAGATTCACGTCTGGTATATCGTGCGGTACATAACATAGGAGAAGGCTAGTTATTACACATTTATTACAGGTTCCCGAGCCTGTTTTGCATTCATTGCAGATGAAATGAAATGAAACATGAATTGTAAATGTGAGCATATTTGTGTTTATTATGTGATCACTCGTGTTCACGTTTATATTGTTTGATCAGAAATTCAATAACATTATTAGCAAGCTGTGATTACTGTTGAATGTGATAGCAAAATTACTGAGTTATTTTGCTGATATTTCCATGTGTTCATTTCTCAGGTAATGATAAGTGTTATTATTCCAGGTGTGTACAGTATAGTCCTGACGGTGGAGGATTCTTGTGGGCCGGATAATGGAAACTTCATCTCCGCTCGTCGTTTCCTCATCTTCGACAACAGCAGCACAGTTGAGGTGGACACATCCCGGCACACTATGTGGGTGGATTCGGTCGGCGGCAGCTCCACATGGCAGACTGACCTGCAGGACAGTACAGGACACGGACAGAAAGTAAGACGACACATACTGTTGGTATTCCTGTCGTTTAAACAACTTGGTGTAGTACAGAAACGACTTTCGTCTAGAACCTAGTAACAACCTCATTTACTCTGACAGGTAGTCGTCAAGTGGCCGGATCATTTCTACAACCATCTTCATCGTCACAACAAGTTTCTGAATCCTATCGATGATCATCAACTTTCCTCAATTTCGTCTCAATATGAGGAGCGGACAGGTAAGATTTATTTGTCATCTCCATATACCATCGTTTTACATATCATACATTTTGTATATGTATTAATAATTCTGATTCGTTCCTACCAATCCATATATAGGCATTCCACCCGAAACTAGATCCAGAGAGGAAATCCCTAACGTAAACGGCATCGTGCTGTTCCAAACAGACTGGGCGGTAGATCATGAGGGAGGACGGAGTCTCACAGGCCCGCCCGGGAACTGGACGAATGTTACAGATATGGTAAGCAACGTGACTTCAAATGGTTTACGACGATTTAATGTTAACACAACTAGCTGGGAAATATCATATTCTTAAATACACATGTAAGTTGCTGTACATCTTTCCTTAGAATTGTTGATATGTCCTTATGTTACGAATATAACTGTGGTATCGTGTGACGCAATGGGTTAGGCCAAAATCCAGAGGTCCTACGTTTGAATCCCCTGATATACACCTGACATGTTGTTCTATTTGGAAGAGTACTTAACACCACATTTCTCACTTTACACATGTCTAAATGAGTATCAAGGGTTGTTTAGGGCCGTCCCTCAGGCAGAACGTTAAAATAGAAGTCCCGTGGTTAAGAAGCGCCACACCTCGATCCACCGCACTTATCGACACGATCAGGGGGGCCTTTGCTGTGTGAATGGCTCAAAACATACCGCCTTTGGCCGCAACAGGGACAACTTACACTGGTATCTTGGTCACTTTGTGATGGTGCACGGCTGCCATTACAGATCCTCGTTATTTTCGCCCACCATCCAATTAGAGTCGATAACAAGTTGATTGAAAAGTAAACTGACTTTTTCTCAGGTAGAGCAACAAGCCCTAGACATCCCCCGACAGGACGGTGACACTATCCGGGTCTGGATCCGCGCCTATGACGTCATGGGAAACGTTGCTGAGGATAACGTCACTGTCCACGTGGACTCATCCCCACCAACTGTGGAAGATGTTTCACTGTCACATCATGAAATCACTGGGCTGGCTGTGCACAACTCTGAGGGCCTCTTCGATATGAAGTAAATACTCCTTTTTCAACTTTGTCAATTAAAAAAAAAAAGATACAGATTGTTAGCGTCAGGTATAGTCTTGTTGCATTTGGCACGGTATTGTAGACGAAGCCAACATGTAAAGGGCAGTACAATTTTTATATTTCAGCCATACCATAGGTATGGTGAAATATATTGTATTCGTAATGTTTCTTTCTTTCTTTCTTTCTTTTTTTTATGTATATTTTGGACTCCTGTACCCTGGTATTACAGCCGAATGACATAAAATTTGGTACAGAGGTGCCCTGATTATATACCCACCCAGATTTAATAACAGTTTTGGCATACGGTACAACGAAATGCTTAATTTTGCGATTATTGGCCATTTTTTGACAAAAAAGCACATTTTTGCCCCCTGTACCCTCGTTTTACAACCGAATGACCTGAAATTTGGTATAAAAGTGCCCTTCACTTATGTGCACATGAATTCAATAACAGTTTTTCCATATAGTACAACATAATGCTTAATATTGCGATTTTATGGCCATTTTTTTTTGGACAAAAATTTGACATTTTTGGCTCCTGTTCCCTCGTTTTACAACCAAATGACCCGACATTTGGTAAAGGGGTGCTCTAGATATTTAGCCAAATGACCCATGTATAATTTTTGGCATGGAACACTTTAAAAGGATATATTTGGGAATTTTTTGGGTCATTTTCCAATGGCCAAAGGGGTCAACGACCTCAAGGCCTATTGTTGCATGAGGGAGATGGCTGAAATATGCTGTATTTGCTCTCAAGCAAATGTCGGCCTTTCTAGTTTTTTTCTTATTTTTATTGTATTTTACATGTAAAATATACAGTTCACATGAACAAAACATAAGGACATGGACAAAAACATAAACCACGGATCCAACGGGAAAGTAGAAGACAATGGAGGGCACAAATTACTAATATACGAAATATACAGACTGAAATATATAATAAAATAATGTAAAAACGAGATGAATACATGGATTTATGTAACTCAAAACAATAATAAATGAATGATTCGAACAAGAACGTTAGGAATTGTTACAAATGGAAAAAATATAAGTGGAGCTATACAATGTGTATGGATGGAAGTTGAATACTAGATGTATTTATACGTAAAATCAATAGTAACAGACAATAAGTTCATACAATACGTCAAAAAGAAACTTATCAATAGTAACAGACAATAAGTTCATACAATACGTCAAAAAGAAACTTAAATAAATTAAGGCAACATCAACAATGACGGTACACAAAAAGGCAAAAGGGCAGTACAAAATTCACATAAGAATATTTATACTTCTATGAAGGCATCCTGGCATGAATAGAATTTTGTACCGAAAGTGTAAATCTTTCTTTTGGGTTGTTATATGCACTATAAATGAGGTCACCTTGATTAAAAACCAGCAGGTGCAACCATAACCGTTTTTCTTGAAATAGTTGAACTGTAACTTCCAACACAAAAATTGGACTCACCCGAATTTTCGACTGCACAGCATCAGACTTTGTCAAGGAATGAACAAATAAACTTTCAAGTTAACATAACTGTTTTTGTTGTTGCTTAATTATCAGGGTGGTATTCACAGCTTACGATGACCACAGCGGGCTGCATGACATCCACTGGCAACTACATGACATGGCGAACCCACGTGTGGTGCACGGAGAGGGACAAGTTGCCGTCCGCAAAGTAACATTTAATTAACTTGTAATGCACCAAATAACGGGTATATGATAAATCACACAGCGTGTTTGCGAGGAAAGTATCTCCTCCTTGTAACAGAAAAGGGCACTTAAGAAAACGTGACGATTTTGCTAAGCATCATCCTCTTACTTGTCGACATTAAGGATTTTCCTAGTAAGATATAGAATAGGTATGTAGTAGTAGTAGAAGTAGTAGTAGTAGTAGGAGTAACGGGAGGTGCTGTAACTTCGGACGACTTTTTACTAGTTCGACATCACAGAGGACGGGTGTGGGTTGTTAGAAAACCGTTACGTTTAGGTCAATGATAAATGAGCATGTTAGTATCGATAGCCTTGTCCTTGTGGAGACGACTTTACATGGTCCATGCTCTATCAAGCGGTGGATTACAGTCGGATAAAGCGGCGCGGCATTGAAAGTAACAAAACGTTCGATTCTGTTCTACTTCAAACATGGTGCTCTAACTTCGGATGATACATGATCAGATCAATTTTCTAAATCTTAGTTAAGATATGCGTAAAAGAATTGGAAAATTACGTATCAAATAACTTCAACTTTCCACTGATGGTCAATTTTTGGTCGTGCGTAAATCGTTAGAGATCTGAAGCGCACTGTAACGAAACATGGGCTTACGCCGCCAGTTCCTTGTAGGCCATGTCGACGTTGATGATCTCTTAATATTGTGCCTAAGGTGGTAAATAGTTAGGCTTCTGAAAATCACTGCAAACTGCAGACGCACAAATAGTCCACATATGTTTTCCGAAGCTGCCTAGCCATACCTACACCGGAAATTGACGCGTTGACCTCTGCACTCGGCAAGCGCACACCGCATGTGAATCCAAAATGCGCTGTAAACATCCACTGTTGTTCCATTGAAAGCCGTGGCAGATTCTATCCATTCTGGTAAAATGCAAAGAAATCTTGGTAGCTTTTACAAGTTACAACCGATTTCCTGGTTAGTTAATTCGCCATATAATGCGTCACATTCTCCCTACATAATAGCGTAAGTTGCTATCTTGATGGACGAGCCAACAACTCGGAAGCACGGGTGTGTGTTTAGGGGTTGAACATAAGTTTACGTTTTAGGTAAACAATGATGTTTGTTATGAATTGCGTTTCAATAAAAAAATATTAAATACTTAATATATATTTCACGAACAATGCATACGTATCCGTGATTGGTTTCTTAGTATTTCATTATAATGTATCACACCCCTTTAGCAGTACTATTGTCGTCCTTGCGCTAAGGCTTACACAGCGCGCAATACCCTTGAGCGGATAGACTAATATGAACATGGGGGAACATTTGCACGGAGGAATGTCCACTTTAAAACCGAAAGACTCCAAACCGTCACTGAAATTTGGTTACCATCATAACTACCACCAATAAATAGTGATTTGGTAACGGGACGAAATGTATTTTCAGATACAATGGTCAAACAAAAGAGTGATGTGATAATGTTACAGTCCAGCTATTTTCCCACCAAATTCGATTTACACAGAAATCGTGACAGAAACTTTTCATACACGGCACCAAGATTTCTCTCTGAACCAAGACAAGAAGTGTGGAGTTGACATAATCGTATTTACCTTATAATATGAGTGAAAGGAACATGATTCCATTCTTAAACGCGTCTTGTTATTTTGAATTGTCAGTGTGCTATTTTGTTAATTACTACGCGTGAAATACACGACCGCCAGATTAGAATGCTTCTTATCAACACGATCGTGCGAAGAAAATTTAGCTTTTGTAGATCGTTACACGGACCAACTTATACTACAACATTGATAACACCACACGAATGTTTGCCGAATTCAGAATTTTACTCAACAATTTTGAAAGCTTGCCTGGGGTATATGAACTAGTTACGTTAGAGAAACAGTTGCTTTAGAAATGTTACATAGAGTTTCCCCTACTCGAGAACATCAAAAAAACATAGCAAGGCACTCTGTAACATGGATTCACCAATGACATTTACAATTACAAGTTCGATGAGATTCTAAATGTATGTACAAAAATGAAAAAAAAAAGATTATTGTGTATATAACGTTATCATCAAATCATATGCCTTTGCATGTGTAAACATGCCAGGACGGTGTCTAACCTAGTAACAACGACTAGAACTGTAGCGACGGGACTCGCACTCAGAAACGCTAGATCAATCACTGTACCGAAAGCCCGTACTGTGAGGCTTAGTAACTCCTTCCTCCACTGTGCAATTCGGCTCTATAACAAGACAACTGCCCAGTAAACACTATTCAACATTTTAGTCGCTATGCACACAGTCTGTAACTTCTGTATGGTTTGTCTAACGTAACTTTAATGAATTATTGTACTATATGATCGCTCAGCGAAAAAGAGTGTTTTTGATATGCCGGTTATTGCCAAGTCTTGTAATAAGAACAAAATCCGGGTTTATCACCCGTGAGATCCTTACTGAATAAAACATTTCATTTCATTTAAACTGTCGTTTCCGAGAAGTGCAAATCGTTCTATTAATGTCAATTCGACATTACCAAACATGTTCAAACTTCCAACTTCTAATAGTCATAATCGTAACGCGAATCCCTTTTTTTGACTCGGCGACGCTTTGAGCCGTCACGCTGGCATTCCACGCTCTGCTCTTTTTCTTCCTCTTTTTGCGCATCCATTTCCTTCTCTTCCTCCTCTTTTTCTTCCTCCTCTTTTCCCAACTCCTTCTCTTTCTCTTCATCTCCGTTTTCCATTTCCCTCTTTCTCTTCTTGTCTTCTCTCTGTTTTGCCTTGGCTTCTTTTTGCAGTCGCGTTAGTTCTGCCTTCTTCTTTCTTTCCTCAGCTTTGGCCTTCTTGGTCCTCTCGTCTTCCTCCTTCTTCCGTAACTCTTCCACGATATCCTCGTGAGTCATAACGCGTGCTGACAGTTTGCGCCTCCGGGTCTGCTTGGCAGTTGTGCTGTTCACCGGCCTGAGGATGTCTTGTAGATGCTCGGGGACAAGTGTCCCTACCAGTGGATTTGGTGCATGGCCACAAGTGGGACAAGTTTCACTGTTGCTCCTTTCAGCACTGGACAGCTCTCCTGACTCCCCTGAAGATCCCTCTTGCGCTGAAGGGCCTTCTGAGGTTGACATGTCGGTCCATACGCTGTCAATGGCGTCCTCGTTGAACGGGAATATTCCCGTTTTCTTGAAACCCGCTTTGATCTTGTCCGCGTTGAATACCTGGTCTTGCACTGAGGCAAAGATCCTTGGAAACGTCGTCTTTCTTGCCTGAAACCTGGAGTCGACGGCCTGTAGTGCCTCTAGGGTTGTAGCCCACTTTGTCTTCAGCACACTGAACACGGTCACATCTAGCGGCTGCGTAAAGTGGGAGGTATGGGGAGGGAGCCCATAGATTACGATCTTTTCCTCCATGGCCGACATCAACACCTTCAGGGAGAGGTGGCTACCGTGTTGGTCGAGCACAAGTAGAATTGGCCTCTCCTTGTGGCAATGGGGTAAGAAAATCTTGAAGTACCACTGCTCAAACAACTCTTTGTTGATGTAGCCTGACTCAGACGATGCGTACAGCGCACCTGGGGGTCCTCCATCAGAAAACTTACCAGACGGCAGGGCCTTGTTGAACACGATCATTGGGGGAACCACCCCTCCTGCAGCGCTCACGCAAGACATGACTGAGATGTGGTCACGCCCTCCTGATCTTATGGAGGGCGCTCTCTTCGACGCTGTTGGCACAATAACTCTTGATTTCTTGGCGTCCAGGGCCATGCCCGTCTCATCGGCATTATAGATCTGATGGGGCCTGTTTTGCAAGTTGTTCTCCTCCAAAAGTTCCCCTACTTTTAAGAAGTGGTCGCCAACGATCTTAGCGTTACTCATGGCTGCTCTCGCCCGGTCTAGGCTGTCGGGTGATCTCAGGGAGATTTCTGGGTGCCGCCGTCTGAACCCCATCAACCTCCGTTTCCCAGGCATTTTGCCACCGAAACGAGGTTTCTGGTTTCTCTATTTACTGCTTAAAGCATCTACTTCTTTAGCGAGGGCTTTCATCACCCCCGAGGTGAGAGGGAACCCTTTTGTGGCCATGTACATTGAGTACTTGACCAGGGCCTCCTCATCCTCGGGGGTTAGTTTCGTCGGTCTTCCAACTTTTTCGCTGTGCCTCTCATGGTACCTGTCATCTAGCGTGCTTTGTGGCAAATTGTATTCTTTTGCCACGCTATAGATCGCTTTTCTTTCTTCTTTTATGGATTTGAGTGCCTGTTGCATATCCTCCTCGTCCCATTCTTTGTATTTCCTGAGTGGGCCAGACATCTGTAAATAATGAGAAATTATAAAGTTGATACTATGGTATTTTATTGATTACAAGCACTATGCAGTTTAAAGTCTTTTGTTAGAAATAGGCCTTGATGATTTCATGATAATTAGTGTATCTAAAATGTATTGCTAATCAACCGATGACTTTCCAAGGTGTCGCTTGTTGCACCTGTATGAACTAGTCCATAACCATTCATGGGATTTCAATTGACATGACCCTGATTTGAAACCATTCAAAATGCTTAGGAAAGCTCCTGTCTCAACTAGACAAAAAATAGTGATTCATGGTATCTGTATTCACACACACAGGCGGCAAAGAGCCGCGGGAAACTGTGTATCGTTTTAATTACGTCTTTGTTTATGTACTGCAGCTTTCTGCCCCCAAGAAACGATTTTTCGTGTTGACCTTGCTAACGTTCTATTTTCCTTCATTGTGTTTACAAGTTATCATCGTATAAATACACCCGTTTCGCCTCTTTAAAAAGGTTTGCTGACTCCCAACAATCTTCAAACGTAAATTAAGCGAGGATTACTTACCCTGACACCACCTAGCGATCTTCACTGAGTATGCAGAGGGCGGCGACCGCCGGCCGCACGGTCATTGTCTCGTGTCAAATGTCGCCTTCACTTTCGAACAGAATGATGGGAAATGCCGGTCGTGACGTGGTGGGAGGGCGTTCGAAACAGCGCTGTAGTTGTGCTTATTCAGGTTGGTTTTTTTGCGAAATAAAACACTCAGAGACCAACTATGTTGTGCTTTGGATAGCTTTATTTCCTATGTGTAAGACAGTGTTGTGTGATTTAAAATGGTACTGTATTATTAGTGTACGACACGCCGCTACATGGGGCGACCTCTTCGCGAGGTCGGCCATAACTACTGTAAATTTGAATGTTGTGACGAAACGCTGATAAATATCCACAGCATTACTTTGCATTGCAGGCCAGCTATGTGCATGGTCCTTGTTTCTTAGTTGTTTAGATGACTGTACTGGATGACAACCGCTGTGGCTGCGTTTTGCATGATTAGACAAATACAAATCCATCCGAAGTTACAGCACATCCGAAGTTACAGCACCTCCCGTTAGTAGTATTAGTTGTAGTAGTAGTAGTAGTGGTAGTAGTAGACTGGCTTATTTCCATGGAGCAAAGAGCAGCATGGATTGAATGCTTGTTTGCAGCCTAAGGGATGAATTGCAAAGCTTTCCTATTACGAGAGTGTTTAGTACTTACTAAACTAATGATATACATTAAACATTATCATACCACAGTAAACTTTATTATCGAACATTAAACATTATTATCCATTATCATATAGCCAGTGACCAATCAGAAGGCCCCATTTCATGCTGGTTATGACGCCGTAACAGCCGTGCATTAGATTTTTGATTATTGCACGTGTGCATTAATGACTTTTGAAAGTTTGAACCAATCAGAAGGACAGACAAACAGGACGCTGGCCAATCAGAATGAGATATATCCAGGAATCGTCCATCTGCCAAGATAGGGGAATAATTACAGGCATGGCAGGGGGGATGGCTCTCTCTATTAACATCAGTAGTGCGTGTTTCTTCGTTCAAAGAAAACGTTTGCCGTCTTAAAACAACATTGAATTACCTATAATATTTAAGACAATAAAATCTATTTCAAGTCATGTCCAATTTAAACTGCAAATGGAAAATAAAATTATTTGCACCCCCGCCATTCAAGTTCAGACAACAATAACACCACGGTCCGCCATTGAGTAGCGGTCATGGTGCTGGTGGACCAAAATTCTACCTTTCTTCGGAGAAGACGTGTCTGAGTTCGTAGTGAACGAGATTCTCAAGAGCTGTGAAGCACAGAGATCCCGGAATGCCCCAGGAAAGCCGGCAGAGATTTAGCGCCTAATACGAACGAACTCGACAAACTGGAGAATGGGCGAGTGGAGAAATACGGAGCGTGCAACAGATTGTTACATAATGAATCAACTTTGTTCATATTTCAAGCCTTGGAACTGAAATCCATTTCACGTCAAGATTTATGTTGTTCAAATTCACTGTTCAAATTTATGTACTGAATAAAAGATGTATATTTTATAAAGGAATTTGTCGCTCCTACTCAACCGGAAACTCTACTTTACTCTACTCTACTCTTAAATGGGTCAGTGTGGGTAGGCTATATGATAAAAGGGTTAATGACCCGCCTGTTCCTCGGTATATATGGTGTCATAACGCCTGGTCCTTTGTTATAGCCACCTCATAAAACCGGTGGTTATAGCAAAGGACCAGGCGTTATGACACCATATACACCTCGGGGCGGGTCATTAACCCTTAAATATTAAACATTATTATCCAATATTAAAGGTTAAATAGTATTATGCAACATTAAGCATTATTATACGACTTTATACATTTTTAGGATAAAAGTTACCCATTCAATACATATGTAATGAAGATACGTATACTGCTTAAGTCGAGTCCTTCTGGTCTCGAGTCAAGATAGTTACCCATGTTTCCCTGTCGCTACGTTAAATCAAAACCAATCTAGACCTTAGGTTTTACGCTATTTTGTTGGAAATAAACATTGGAATATATAAAATATCCAAAAAAAGTTACAAAGACCCAATACAACTGAAAGCACATCAGGGTTACTGTAAGTTTTTAACACAATTCAATGAGTTCCATTTACCTAGTAAGAAATGGTGATTAAAGAACAACTTATGGAAATGTCAAGTAAATTGTGAAAAGTCAAATATTGTTCCTGCCTGACAAATCACATTCTGGGTTACAGTGAATTTACGCGCATTATTTATGCATAACTTTGCAAAGTATTCGTTTTAACTGTACAGTGTATTCAGGATTGTATAACTTACAGTGTTTTCTGTATCTTTTAGTCCAAGTATTCTATATGTCTGAGAAAACACACTCTAACTTACGTGAAATTTACAAGGCTTAGCATGACTGTATGATTCATGCATAGCTTGCAGTGTATTCGATATTTTCAGCATTGAGAGTACCTAGCAAAATAGGCACCACTTGGTCCCACGTGGCAGTTTGTAGTGTCCGTAATTGTAAAACAATTATTACTCTGAATTTCAGGTGAACGAGTCGGAATGCTCCCCACCCACATGCACCTGCATTCCTAAAGACAAGGAATGTTACATCAGGAACTACCAATTTGAACTAGATGACGACAAGATGAACAACTCACTTGGAACCCACGACTTTGACTATTACTTTGTCATAACAGTCACAAATAATGCCATGTTACAGACACAGACGACATTCCAGGTATGGTAGTTCTGGATTCCCTTCGCTTTAATTTATTGATAAAAATCTGCATAGCATAGCCTTCAACACCGCAAAATGCAACCTGAATTTATTGCTATTTTAACACTGCAAAATGCAACCTGAATTTATTGTTATTTTGTGACATGTGGCTAAAGAATATGATTAAAAGGAATGAGTATTTACTCATTTCCTGGCTGTAGCCGATAGACTGTACAAGTTTTATTTTAGCAAGTGCACATTACGATTTTGAATGATATCTCTTTTTGACCTAAGGATACGACATCTCGTCACCTGTCCTACTCATAATTCATAAAGTCTTGTCTAGTAATGATCTATTCCGTACACTGTTCCCCGTGTATCCAGGTGACAGTTGACGCCAGCCCCCCACTACCCGGCCATGTTCACGACAGTCTTCCCGGTGAGACAGACACAGACTACCAGCAGGACGTCATCATACAGGCATCATGGGAAGGGTTCTTTGACAGAGAAAGTGGCGTCATGTTTTACCTGGTCGCTATCACACAGGAATGCCTTACCCTGGAGATCATGGCATCAACTGGCAACGATTCTTTTGTAAGTTGATGCCATAAAACCAGATGAACAACATCTTGAATACTATGTAATCTAGCCATATATTGAAAACAAAATGACAGATCCATCTGGAGATGCACACTGTCCAGGCAGCTAAAATCAGCAGAAACCAGACTGATGCGCAGGGCAGAAGAAATCATAAAGCGGATCCTGTGAAAAGAGCTCTGCAACAGGCCTGAGTCAGCTTACAGATGTGCCCTATGTGACAGAGACTGTCATTCTCGTATAGGACTGTTTAGCCACAGTCGACGCTGTAGTGCTGATATCAATTAGGATTTTACCATTATGGTCAATATTGACCAAAGAAGGCCATATGTATTAAAAACAAATTGTTTTCTTTGCAGAGAACGAATACGACTTCTACTTACGTCACATGGGAGGCACCACATCCGGGCACCTACTACTGCACTGTTGTGGCCTTCAACCGTGCTCTGGAGCCGTCAGAACCCGTATGTTCAGACGGTGTGACTGTAGACACCACCCCGCCCGTGCTGAGGGAGGTTGTTGTAGATAACGCACACTACAAACCGGGACTTCTTCAGGACGGAGAAGGAAATGTGTGGATGGTGGACAGGAATGGGTACCGATATCCGGCTCCAACGTGTGGGTGAGTCCTGACTATTTATCAAGTTGATAATTTATATATACTTTATACATGTACATGGAAATAAATTAAGAGAATATGGGTATTAACATACGGCATGCTGAAATAAGACAGAGTAATCATACGTTCATACGTCCCCTAATGTTTCAGGAACAGGTCAAGAGAGGTAGATGACATTGAACTGTGGCCACTCTTACAACCTCTAAACAGCTCGGTGGATCCTAAGGACATTGATGACAGCGACTGCCATGTGTACGAGCCGCTGTCAACCAAAGCATACTTGTCTCAAGATAATAAAGTAAGCACGACAAGTCAATTATCTGAATCTGACATCATATCGACCTCTATCAATAATAACGTATAACAAATTATCATTGCTAACTAGGACTTTTGCATATATTTCAGCTGACGGTCCATTGGTACGGTCAAGACCAGGAAAGTGACATCTATGACTACGAGGTTGGGCTGAGCAGTACTGAGTCACCAGACGTTCCGGATGTACTTCCGTTCATATCCACAAACTCCCGTCCGCACTTCAGCACCTACCATCCCAACCTGGGGGAGGGAAAACAGTTCTACCTGGTGATAAGGGCCATCAACAGGGCGCAGATGGCTACCACTAAGGTAAGATGCTCGTAGACACCCCCGGATCAGTACTACCTTGGAATACACGTCATGATGGATCACACAACGCTGAACTTAGATGTTAGAGACTTTCTGGTACATAGGTCGATAGCAATTGTACGGTAGGTCAGGAACAAAATTGTCGGTCACGCTGAAGAAGGTTGGTCACGCTGAAGAAGGGTCAGTCAAAATTCAGTGAAAGTGTTAGAAAAAAAACGTTAGCTAGTTACCTGTTTGGGCATTGTGCCGGAATGTATATTCAATGTTCAGGGCTCGAAATACTGGGTGCATGTGCACCCAGGTGCACCCAAAATTGGAGCTGTGCAGCCAATTATTTTCTCTGGGTGCACAGGGTGCACCCAAGTATTTTCTTAGGTTTATGTATGTAAATATATAAAGTATACTTAGTATACATGTACATCATATTCTTGACATCTAAGTGTTAGAAAGATAATAAAAATGTCTGTTGTTTAAGAATTTGATAGCTCGTAACTAAGTTTTCTTATTAGGTTATTACTTAAATTTAAGTGGTGCACCCAAAATTTTTTTGGTCCACCCAACTTTTTAAGCTGGGTGCACCAGTGCACCTAATCCCAAAAATGAATTTCGAGCCCTGATGTTTACTCCATCTGCAGGTCCTCGGCCCATACATAGTGGATGTTACACCGCCGACATTTTCTGGTCAGATAAAAGTGAGTCTTGAACAGCAGGATAAACAGCAGATGCTGGTGGGACGATGGGAGGAAGACGCGTTCTTTGAGACAGACGGGGATGATGCTCTTATTACGTATGAGTTTGCTGTTGGTAAGCAAAATGATGTTTACGACATTACTCTAATCAGTATGATATAGACATGTTACTTTGATACTGATACTGCTTGTTTAAACGTTTCACGTAATGCCAAAATATTCTTTACTTTGCACCTTTCATTGACGGAATCCTGCGGCTTCCCACAGGCCACAGCCCTGGGAGCTCCGAGGTGCACCCCTTCACACCCCTGCCGGCCACCGGTAATGACCTGTGTAACGTTACCTTCCCACCTGTATGCGTGTCCGTCCCCGTGTCATCTCTGGACTGGCAGCTCCACGGGACGCACACGTACTACCTGTCTGTCCGTGTGGAGAACACGGCTGGGCTCAGCCTGGTCGCCTCGTCAGGACCGTACGTACATGTTATAGACTTACCGTCCAGAGGAGTCGTCATGGAAGTGTCTGATGCACAACGGGAGGCTTCTGTGTTTGGGGTGAGACTAAGATTTTGACTGTAACTACAGCTTAAAGTAGTTTTGGTGATCGAATCAAGCGAGATATAATTCAAAACTGACTTGATTATCTTGGCATTTGAACACTGATCTTAAAAATGTAACAAATTTTGATCATTATATCGCAATGGAACCTGCGCCTCTATTTTCACGGGGGAGCAAAAGAACAGACATCACTGGAAAATAAATGATACAAGCAGACGTTTGATAATCTGATGTCATCCTATATTTCCGCTATGGCTTCTCTTCGCTGCCTCAAAATATGGGAAAACAGTAAACTATGAGTAAAGTAGGAGGACATCAGGCTAGATATTCGGACCTATTATTACTCTGTGACTGGAGTGTAACCTCCGTCGACAGAGCATTTTAATCGTTCTATGTCTTCTTTGTATTTCATTTGTCTTTGATTAGTCATGAGCTACAAATAAATTGCCCAATTGAGACAGTATCAACAAAGTATCCACTAATAAGTGTACAATTTATTGCTTTTTTTCAGCACGAGGGAGACATTGACTTCCAGAACACCACCGAAGAGCTCCACTGTGAGTGGCGAGGGTTCAGCCATCCACATCTTACCGTGACGTATCAGGTTGGTGTGGGCACAACACCAGGTGCTGATGACGTCATTACTTTTGCTGATGCAGGAATTGAGACGCATTTTTCGTGGACACATCTACAGCTCCAGAGGTTTCAGGTCAGCTGCTTTATATTCAGAAAAGTCGCATTTATATCTTATGTATTTCTTGTGTTCCGACAGCGAAAACTAATACCCACATTTCATTACACTAAAATGCCGCCTTTTTCTAGATGTATTACGTCACAGTCATAGCCCTGACTGAAGCAGGAAATACATCTGTGACGTCAGACGGAGTGCGGGTCGTACTAGATGATGACGTCATCAACGGTACAAACGTTTATGATGGACAAGAATGCAATGCACCTGGTAAGGCAGACATGGTCAAGGTTTCTGTGTCTCAAAGTGCATTTAATGCAGAAAATCATCTAAATTCTAACTTCATGACAGTTCAGGATGACATAGTAAAACTTGAACGCTATTTTAAAGGGTGTAAACCGCCTACCAAGAAGCTTTGGATCAATCCTCTTATTCTATGTCATGTACCCTAAACAGACATGTGACGTCAGAAATGGCTCAAAAGGTGTCCGACAGTCGACATCTGCCCCGTCTCTGTTGAGGGATAGTCTATGGTCCCGCTGCATGTATATATGTGCTGACATCATATTGAATTGAGAGGAAGATAAGTATATTTTTTTCAATTCTATTTCCGTAGGCTATAACATTACGTTTTCCCACCACGCCGGTTTCCCGTATGGAGACTGCGCTGAGGACATTAACTATCAGGCTTCAACAACAGCCGTCGGCGCTCATTGGTCGATTACAGACGACATACGGCCGTTTGTCCGCCATATTGAATGGTCTCTTCAGCGAGAAGATGTGATTAATGGGTAAGATCAGCGTTTCTAGCAATGGATATGCAGTTTATACAATAAGCAAGCTGCTGTATTCCAAATTGTGGTTATACCAGCTACAACTAACAGTACAGATCCTTTAAACATGTTCACATTTTTACAAGTTAATCTTCGTTACAGTCATTTAGAATCAATTTATTCAGATAGAAATATTTGATGTCAAATTAATATTGTTGCTTGTTATAAATTTCCCTATCACTATTATTTCCAATATTTCAGTGCCACTGTCTGGGAGCAGGTGACTGACTTCAGGAATGTACAGCTGTCACCTGAAGCCACCTGGACCTCCCTCAGTCTGACGAGTGGAGACAAATACCGGTCTGTGTTGAGACTGTGTCATACAGCTGGATGTTTCAAGGTACACATCACTAGTATATCATTTGATTCAACATATCAAAATAATGGGAATATCATACTTACAGCCTTAAATATTGGCCAAAGACAAATCAAACCAAATAAGACTTCGTAATGAAAAACAACAACAACAACATTTTGCCTTATGTTTATCACTAGTGCGTATTAACGTTACCAAATACTTTCTGTCTGTATTACTGTATGTACAATGTTTTATTCACTATTATGGCAATACTTCATTTTAGGGAGAGTACAGAAAAAACAGAGACTTATGGAGATTATATATCTACTAAATATTTTTCTGTAGCCGTTGTTCAGTGACGGATTCCGGGTTCTACACGACCCTCCCATCCCTGGCCAGATCACAGACATCAGCTACAACAGCACGGCTGGCGTCCTGACGTTCACATGGGAACGGTTCACACACGGTCACATGACACCTGGGTCCGACAGCTACATGCTCGGGTACGAATGGACGCTCACCAGTGAGATGTCATCACGGCCTGCTAAACATGGTGACGTCATTCTGCCATGGCAAGCCATTGGGCACCCCACACAGACAGGCAGTAAGGTAAATATATCTTAATGTCATTGGCAGTGATGTACCCTAAGTCTGGCACGCTTTTAGAACCTTCCACGATTTTTGTCCAGACAAAGTCCCAACAAAGGTCGGTGTTTGTTTCGGAGTAACCAAGAATCGACTCTATTTCAGGTCAAGTTCGTATCTCTCATTGCATCTCTTATTAACATCGACAACAGTGACTTTACAGCACAGAAGGTTGACTTCATTTCGTAGTGACCATCATCAAAATGATTTTCTGTAATACATAAAAAATATCATTTTATATGTTCTAGCTTACCTGCACGGTGACGTTTGACCATCCCCTGGACTTCACCCACTGCCTGCGTCTGCTGGTACGAGGCTACAACAAGGCGGGGCTGTCCTCCAGCTCTAGCCGGGATGTCATCAACTGTGACACCGACAACCCGGCAGACTTCAGCACGCCGATTGTCATCGATGCAGTGGGCGAGTACGACCAACTGTCTTCCAACAAGACAAGGTACGCCTGCTATCAGACCGGATTTTCTGGTCATTCTGGGTAGGGGTGGATGTTGTTGGGCTTTATAGTCACATCCCTTAATTAACTCAAAAACACCTTGTAATATTTGTAGATCATAATACAAAGGTAAGATGAAATATAAAGTAATTACTACAATATCATAATGTCTTACCTACTTACCAGCATAAACGCTGATAGCATAATAAGGTACTAGATACCGCACGTGTATCAACGGCCTTTCTAATGGTCTTGAATTCGGAGTTCTGCTTTCTTGTTAAAAATAACCTAAGAGTATGACTATCATAACTAAATATCTATTAGGACTTGTCATATTCGTTTGTCTACGCTACAGTGACATATTCTTAGAGACCAACCAAAGATGGTCGTCGCCTGACAAAGAGTTCACCCCAGCTTCTACCAAACTGTCAGCTGTCTGGCCGACATTACGTCATGGTCTGTACAACTGGAAGGTCATCTCTGCAGACTCCATACGTCACTGGGCTTACGTCACTTCCCAGCATGCTCTGCGCTACTCGGACTACGAGTGTGACAGTCCAGAGGTGCTGGCCTGTGGCACATCAAAGGTAACATAATATGTTAACATCATAGTCAAGAGATTTTATCAACTCATAAATCGCTCAACAATGTCGTGTCGTTTGTATGGCATATGTCTTGCCTAGTGGCACAGATAACAATGTTGTCGATGGTGGTAAGGTGCATGCGGTCTTCTTGTTATCGATCCGGTGTTATGACAAACTTAGAACAGGCATTTTTTGTACATATTTTAATAATTATATTGTTGTACCAATTCTGCGCCCAATCACGTGTAGTACTCGTGTACATATCGAAAAGAGAAGTGACCAATATATATATCCCAATAATCAAACTTTACAGCCTAGTATTACGTCTCATGTAAATATTGTGCGAAACCGATGTGTTACACCTAATAAGATGGTTTACCGATTTTCCGAAAAGAAACCAAAGAAAGAAAAAGCGAAAGCAAGCTATTCTTGTTGAATATCATTTGGGGCTTTAAAGACTATAGCATTGCAGTTTAGACTATTTCTCGTTGTCTGGGGTTAAGGCCAACCGGTAGGAGCGCAATTTTATTCAGGACGGTAGACTATATAAACAACGAACAATTTTCTTAATCATAGACATAGCTGAGGACACAGTTTGGGAATTGGCACTTCTGATCTCTTACTTTGTCAGCAGTAAGCCTCCGTTGACATTGACCAAATGCAGAATCATTGGCTTCCCTTGGTTAACAAAAGTCAGCCTTTGTGTTTGTGTTTATCTAAGGATAATTTCGTGAACGTACCTGGTCTCCAACTCCACCACGGACGGCGGTACCACATCTGTATCCACGCCGACAGGACAGTCCTGCAGTTTGAGACGTTTGAGCAGACCCTGGCTGAAGTAGACACCTGTTCTAACGGTATCACTGTGGACCTGACACCGCCCTTACCTGGACAGGTGTGGATCAACAGGAGGGACCGGGACTTTCAGGTAAGCTGAGGAAATGTAATGTCGGTGTTTAACAACAATCGAAAAACAATTTTATGTACAATATCGATAAGCGGGTTTACACATTATCATTTCTCATCACCTATGTCAGACGTCAGTATCCGAACTGTACGTTTTCTGGGACTCGTTTGTTGACGTGGAGGAGCACGGGATGTCATCTCACCACAGCGGCATACAGAAATATGAACTGGCAATAGGTGAGTACAAGTATCCTTACAACTAAGATTGTGACGAGACTGCGCTGGTGTCAATTTGCCGATCAGTTCAAATAATCTAAATTACAGGATATGGACGTAATATTTACCAAATATACCTCACCTTGAATACCCTTCAGGGTCTTCGCCTAGTGGTGTAGACATCCAGGACTTCAGAGATCAGGGTGTAACTAACATGGCCGCCGTGCACAACCTTCATCTACAGCAGGGGCACACGTATTACGCCACAATCAGGGGTAAGTGTTTTCTTATGATGTTTCATTCAAGCACAAAATTTATACTGCATGTAAATTTCAGAACAATTACGGATTTATGTGGATTATTAAATGGTAGATTTTTTTTTCATTTTTGTGCAAATCTATCCTATCCACTCACACCATTTTTTTGCTCAGCAACCGACTACGTTGGATTCTCTGTGACAAGTGTATCACAAGGTGTGACCATTGACGTCACCGCTCCTATGGTAACGGATGCCAAGATTGACGTCGGTGGCCGTTATCATCTGTCTACGTCATCAGTGACGGCGAGATGGGACGGCGTTTTCCTGGACCCCGAGAGTGGTAGGAGACATACTTTTATCTTTTAGTATTAAGCACATTTTAAAACATTGTTTATGTATTTTATACGACCCTTTTATGCTGAGAAGAAACATATACATTGCCACAACATTATCCAATTCAATTACCCTAAATGTCTTTAGCTCATTTGCATATTCATTCAAAGCTAGGGTATAAAACTGTTCTACCAAATTCTTTCTATGTCACTATCGAAAGACAATGATTGTTATCTGGAATCCTCTTCCCAACATCCAAAGCAACTGCGTTTGGGGTATCTAACATTCACACATCATTCAATAAGAACGCATGTTGGCTTTGCACCGTAGCCTTACATATAGAGTTTTAACACTGCACTGCCTCATTTGTATTTCTCCACATCACATGCTGTCAACATTAGGTATATCTCACTACGAGTGGAGTGTGGGGTCCGGCCCGGGTCATGCTGACATCATGCCGTTCACACGGACGGAGTCTGAAGAAGCCGTGTCAGACCCAGCACTGGATCTACAGCTGCAAGAGGGACATGCCTACTATGTGTCTGTTAAGGTTCGTCTGTTCATTCAAGTACTGATGCTTAGTTAGCAAATTATATTCCTCAAGGAAGTAGTTTTACGAATTATTTTAACGACATATACTGGTCAACCATAGAAAAGTTTTAATGTTTTCCTAATCCAACTGTTCTAAACTGTTTCAACGTCGTCCTATTCCACCTCCAGGCGTATAACGGAGCAGGACTGTCAGTGATCGCGGTATCATGGCCGACTGTAGTGGAGAGCTCCCCGCCTGAACCTGGGGTTGTCTATGACGGGGTTCCATCAGCGCATCACCAGGACGCAGACTTTCAGGTACGTTGACGAAAGTAACATACATTTAACTCAACAAAAATGGTTTCATTTCACCATTTTGCAGTCTACACGCATCTTACACGGGACATTCCCATTGGCTTGTGTTTCCTCCCAGACGGAGCTGGACACGCTGCGTGCCAGATGGGAGGGTTTCTATGACGCTCACACCGCCATTTTGGGGTACGAATGGAATGTGGGGACATGTCCCGGATGTGATGACGTCATGGAAGCGGAACATGTCGGCTTGCTTACCGGTATATGACTCAAATTTATATGTCCTAAAATGTAACTGCCGTCATGTTTCTGGTAGATATACATTGTTTTGCCTTTGTGAAGTATATAAGGTAATTTAGAGACGCAACTGTGATTATGAAATTTTTCTATAAAACCTGCAGATGTTTCTGCGAGTCATCTCGGCCTTGTCCCCGGTAAGAAGTATTACGTCACAGTAACCGCCTGTAACGCAGCAGACCTCTGTACGTCAGTCTCATCTGATGGCGTCATCATCGACAACTCCCCTCCGGCCCCGGGGGTGGTGTATGATGGGGTGGATGACATGGACAGTCACTTCCAAGCATCAAGGTAGGTTTGAAACAGAATCAAAGTTGAACTGTAGTTTCCCATTCAAAGATTGGACTTACCAAATCTTTCGACTGTCCAACTCCAGTCTTTGTCAAGGAATAAGCAATCGATTGTTTAACTTTGATTCAGAATACTGCCACCAACGCATATGAACTTTTAAGTTCGAGTCGCCCATCTCCCTTTCAAGACAAAACAAAAATCCATTTTTTTACACTTCTTTAAAATGTTCACCGATCTTTATGCCTCCATCTACCAGAACAACTCTGGGAGCACATTGGTTTGGCTTCCACGATCCACACTCCGGATTGTCTCACTACGAGTGGCGTGCAGGCACGACCCCTGGCGGAGAAGACTTGTACGGCACCACGCGACTACATCTGACAGAGTTGGTCCACATCTCCCAGCTGGATCCTCCTCTTCCACTCAACCATACCGTGTACATTACAGTTAGAGCATACAACCAAGCAGGTCTGTCTGTTATCTACGATGAAGGATGATTGCCCATTTCTCTAAAATATAGAAAAAAAGCACTGTATCGAAAAGCGTCACAAACAACATTACTAAAAAATGGAATCATTTCCATTCAGTAAACGTACAACCATCATCTTTGTGGGGATAAAAACTGCATCATTGAAGATCTCCTAAGAGCATAAACGTCCTTAACACTTTCACGACAAAGATGATGAGATGATGAATTTGACAAACAAGGCAAAGATGTGCCCATTATGCTTTTTTAAAGAAAAAATTATTAAGAAAAATGATCTCAACGCAGAAATCATCCGATTTATTGCAAAAGTGAAACTGCCGAAAAATACCTTAATATATGCCCCAAGACATAGTTTTGGTCGGTATTTACGATTTTATCATGCTTTAACATTAGAATAAAAGAGGTAATGAGTTTTCTGATTGTCTTTCTATTAGGATTGTACGTTGAGAGAACGTCCAACGGCTTCTATGTTGACGAATCTTCACCAGTGATGTTAGAGGAACCACAGTTTGATCTGACCCAGGGGTCCATTATTCCTGATACACAGGTACCTTGTTGTAATCACATCATTTTATTAATATTTTGGACTTTTACAATTGCCCACATGCATATGATTATGGATTATTATTATTAGAGCGGCAGGCAAAATGATATGCATGTATATAATTGAACGAAAACATTACACGAAAAATTGTTTTGTTTTAATACTATGACGTTGTATTCCTGTGTATTGCATCTTATTTCTTGCATCGCATTTTTATAATTGTATAATACTGCATTGCATTGACAGTGTATAATCGCACTGTATTGTATTGAATTACACCGCATTGTATTGTCTTTTTTTGTATTGCATTGTGTTTCTTCTTTAAGAAAGCAACCCATGATGTACCTACGGGGATCAGAGAAAATAAATTTTGGTCTTCAAAATTAGTAATAGTGCAATACTTTTGTGTTTTCATCGTCATCCCGAAAATTAGTAATAGTGCTAAGTTTCTTACGCTTTTTTATCGTCATTTTCAGGTGTGGAGAACAACCCTGTCCGTGAGGTGGGAGGTTGTTGACCCCGAGAGTTCCATCGAGCGGCAGCACCTGTCAGTCATCACTCACCACCAGGCCGGGATGGACATAGAGCCTGTGGAGGTAACGGTGTGGGTACTTACGCCAAAGGTTGCCGTACATTTTTGTATTTGGTTTCCAATAAACAAGCAACAGACAGACCCAATTGTTTACAAGGATCTAACACATCATTTTTCTGTAAGATCTGATATTTGATATGATATCAAATCTACACCGTCACCGTCAATTTACAACTATTAAACTGCCTTCAGTTTGTAATCGTATTTTATTGATTACCTTGCGATGAATGTGACCACGCCGAAGGATTGAACTAATATGTAATTCGTACCAACCTTTTGGCAAAGATAGAGAGTATTATACAACCTTCATTTTGCGTTGGGATTCATTCAATGATTTATTTGAACTGGAATAAACCAATATGGAAACGTTTTGCTTCTTTCCAAACGTCAGATCGCCGGTTCCATCCGAGACTTCAGGTTTACTAACCTATCACTACATGACGGGGACACGTACTACGTACGGCTGGTGGCCTGTAACGGTGCCAAGCTGTGTACATCAGGGCAGACTCACGGAGTTCTGGTACGTTTTGGTTGCCTTGTTCTGTTAGTTAAGACAAGATTTCAGATACTCAAGCAAATAAACAGGTTTCCAAAGTCACAACATGGGCAACGCTACCCTCACATATAAAAAAGTCATCTTTTCTCTCCTTTTTAAACCCTTCTCCCCAGGTGGACTCCACCCCTCCCACAGTAGGTATGTTAGCCGTACAGACCGACCATGCTGCCCAGTTATGGCGTCACCGTGACGGCTGGATGACGTACCACCAACAGAACGGCACCGCCCCGCCTCACGTCAGGTTGGCCTGGCTCGGCTTCACGGACATCCACACTGGGATCCAGGAATATCACGTCACCATCGGGTCGACTTTTGGTGGCACAGATCTCACGGCAAGTTTTCTCAACATTAGATATGACGTTAGTGTGTTACGAAGTTTGCAATTAACGAAATCTCAAAATTCTATGGCACCATAGGTTTTATTGATCATTTTATGGTTCATGTCGACGAACCACGTCATTAAACACATAACAGACATTTGGGTACCATGCAAGTTGTTATCTTTCCCATTTCAGTTCTTATGCTTCCATTCTGTGGTTCGCTCAAGCTTGTGCAACTTCAGTGTTAACCGCATAATTAAAAAGCCCGCTATTCAGCAAAAACATATTTTTTCATACCTGATGATTTATTTTCTATTGAAAGGATCCATGATATTAAGAACCACAAATAAGTGCAGAGTATCTTAAATGTTTTGAAAAAGTAACAAGAATCTATCACAAGTATGTGGCCTCAATTGTTTTAAATGTATATGTCACAGTGGAGATCACGATCCAGGAGAATCGCCGATCCTCCTAGGAGAGATCGCGATCGGAGTTTCTCCTAGGAGAAACTACGATAGATATAAGAAACAGATCCCGATCGCAATCTGTACTAGTAGAATCGGCGATTCTCCTAGTACAGATTGCAATCGGGATCTCTCCTAGGAGAAACTCCGATCCAAACTCAAACGATGCTAAGATGTATGAAACAGCAATAATTTTTTTTATAAACAATGATTTTATTCTGTATTAATGCAAACCTACTAACTCATTACCAACTACCCTGTGGTTGCCTTAGTATAGTTGTAGTGACACCAGTAGTGATGGACACGAAAGAAGAAAAAGACCGGTATGGCATCTTGGAGTATAGTTGTA
>NC_049992.1:20860949-20877418 GCF_000003815.2 Branchiostoma floridae | reverse complement strand
TTTACAATATCTATCTTTGTCGCTGATCATTAGACGTAGATATTGCTAAATATGCCATTGCGGCTTGCGTGGCGCTATGAACATGCTTATTAATATCTTTTCAGTACAAATAACATGTTTATTTCAGTTTTGGGTCAATACTGTTACAACTGCTGGTGATTTGAGGTGTGGTCCTCCCTGTTTCCTGTGAGACATTGCAACAGCAAAATCTATTCGCAATTCTCTTTGAAAAAGGTAATTATAAAATTATGTTGTTTTTTTCTCATTTTCCGCCAGGTGGATACTGAACCTCCGTCAGCAGGAATAGTTTACGACGGTGCGAACATTCACGACATGGACTTTCAGAACTGCAGTTCTCACGTGGCCGCTAGCTGGCACGGCTTCTCCGATCTCCAGTCGTACATCCACCACTATGTGTGGTGTGTGGGATCCACGCCTGGGACTGACGATATCCTGACTTGTACAGATGTGGGAATAAGTCTGGCGGAAGTGAAAGAGATTTCACCTGCACTTCCAACTGGTAAGAAAGTGTTGGTCCAGTATAACTTATCATCTATCACAGAAAGGTCATCGAAATCCTCAGTAATATTCAATAGCTCCGCCTTATTGTGTATCATGGCTAGAGACATATGATGTATGCCTTGGAGGTTCACCTACAACGAGAGTATTAATTTTGGTCGTGTTTAAATGAAATACAAGACTATCTGGGGCCCTTACTGCTGCTTAAGGTACTTAAGTATTACACATCCCTTTCATGGAAGTAGTGTGGTATAGTTAATTACAGTTGATCTCTCTGGGAAGGTAAATCACATCACTTGTGGAGCATCAATTGGCCTTACGCATGGTAAACCAATTGGCCATCACATTAAGTAACTCTTATTTTGTGCGGAGTAATGATATATTGAATAATATGATGTATTCAATAATATTGTTTATTTTGCAATATCATGCCCGAAGGCTAATTGCATAAAAATACAGTCTCAAGGACTAAGTTAACTAAATTTTAGATAGTGTGATACATAAAAACTGGTGTCTAATCAACTATAGGATACATTGAATAATATTGTCGGGTTTGACTTCTTCTTTGAAGGCAGTGGTTAATATACTGTCCCAGGTTCTGTGTGATGGTGGGATTTTGTGCTTTCAGTAGAAAAATAGCTTTTTGGTGATCCCTTAGGTGGTAAAAGCTTGGTGAAATTGTGACAACTATTTGAAAAAATGTGTTTCTTTCGGATTCATATTGGGTATACTGGCTAAAAAAATGTGTTTCATTTTCCACTGCATTCATTGGACAATATGTACACAATCTATCGTGGACAGGGAGCTGTCTATAGTGGCCCCTTTCTTTTCTCGATAGACAGGGAGGTCAGAGGTCGCCCCGGGCGGGCGGGCGTCCATTTTTCCACTCCGGCATTTCACACTCTTTTTTTGTTCTTTTTAGTTCATTTTGTCACCCCACCGATATCTCAACACATCCACAAACAACCAGAACCACAGCTTGGACCTTATAGACTCCGGACGCTCTTGGGCGGTGTATTTTTAGCTCCCTTTCTTTAGCTTATATATTACAACCACAGCGCCCCCTCCCCCGTTACTCCGAGCGTGCCCGGACGCCATTTTCATCGGCCGGTGAGAGCGTTCCATTTTTCATTTCATAGTACTTCTGCTTTGTATATTGTATATTTGTATATTCAATATGTAATTCGCCCCTCACCAGCGTGGCGTTCCTCCTGCTGAGTAGGAGAGTACCCCTGCAGGTCAAGCATTATGACATGTTTCGTTACATTCTCAGTTATTTTGGGTACCATTCTACTAACAGCCCACTGCTTAGCGTTAATTGTAAAAACTCACCATAATCCCTCCCCCTTCACTCCCAGGCATGAAGGCAAACCTCACACCCTTAACCCATCCTTTAACAGTCCATTCCCGTTAACTCCCCTGCTGGACAACACATGTGCCAATCACTCCCTGAAGTTAACATTAGTCTCTATCTTTATTAACTCTAATGGTAAACTAGCACCCCACTGCAGACCTAAATTCACTCTGTTCAGCCTCACCCTGATAATCCTTCTGGCTGGAGATGTGGAGTTAAATCCGGGACCTAGGGCACCGAAGTACCCCTGCGGCGTATGCCATCGAGCCGTCAGGTGGGAAAAGGTGGACGGCCGGCATGCCATCTGTTGCGACTCATGTGATGTCTGGTACCATACTGACTGCATGGGTATGTCAACACCGGTCTATAATACCATCAACAACCCTAACGTGTCCTGGATTTGCTGCTCCTGCGGCCTACCTAACTTCAGAGCCTCTTCAACACTACAGTATTCGAAACTTCTAATTGTTTCTCTTCTTTTAACACCAGCACCTGTTCTAGTCCAGCAAGATCTATCGGCTCACCTATCGCTACGTCTTCGCCTATCGGATATGGTATTACTCCACCGCCTCGCGACCGCACACATACCAAACCAGTCAGGACCTGTGTGATCAACTTTCAATCTATCCGCAATAAGGTACCTGAACTGCACGCATTTTGCGAAGCTGTGCAACCAGACATTGTTGTTGGCACTGAGACGTGGCTGGACTCGTCAGTGGGCAGCAGCGAAATCTTTCCGGACACGTACAATGTGTTCAGGAGAGACAGAGCTGGCCGGGGAGGGGGTGTGCTTGTTGCTGTAAAGAACAACATCATAGCAACCCACCACCCAGACCCGGACTGTCCCTGCGAGTTGACTTGGGTCCGGGTCCACCTGGCTAACAGTAAGTCCATCTACATCAGTGCTGCAAATGCAGGCTGATAACAACAATGCCCACATCTGGCTAGCAGGTGACTTCAACCTGCCGGATGCGACCTGGAACCCTGAAGCTAATACCACCGCTTCGAATCCATCCACTCTCACTAGCAATTACATCAGCCTTGCCAACGACTGTGGTCTGGAACAAATGGTCTGCGAACCAACACATACAGTGGGGCAAACTTCGAACACCCTGGATTTGTTTCTCACCACAAATTCCACCTTAGTGGAGAGAGTCAAAATCTTGCTAGGTCTCAGCGATCATGACATCCCGCTGATTGATGTTCAAGTAAAGCCCCAAACATCAAACACAAAAGATCGGCTCATATACCTGTGGAGGAAAGCTAACATCGATGCACTCCAACAGGATATGGTAACATACAGCCGAGAGTTCGCAGACCAGGCTCAGCACAATACTGCCTCAGAAAACTGGGAGCTGTTTAAGGCAGCCGTTAGTGGTGCTGCCAATAAGCATGTCCCCGGGAAAAAAGTGAGGCCACAATCCAGCAAACCCTGGATAACATCCCAGATTCGCAAAGCTATGCGTAAGCGGTCTGAACTTTTTTCCAAGGCTAGGAGGTCCAACTCCAGTGAAGCCTAGGAAAAGTTCAAGAGGTGTAGGAAGGGAGTTAAGCAGAGAGTTAGGAAGGCCCACAGGGATTACGTCTCCAACTATCTGGAGTCTAACATCGAGGAAAATCCCAAGGCCTTTTGGAGCTATGTCAAATCCATCAGACAAGACTCTACTGGTGCGTCGGACCTAAGACATCAGGGGGTGCTAACATCTGACCCCAAAGAAAAAGCCGATGCACTGGGGGCCCAGTTTGAGTCAGTGTTTACCAGGGAGGATAAGACCACCGTTCCTACCCTTGGTGAACCCAAAGCTCCAACTATCCCCTCCCTTAACATCACAGTGGAGGGGGTAGCCAAACAGCTCTCCTGTCTTAACCCCAGCAAGGCCACAGGACCAGACGGAATACCACCTCGCCTCCTGAAGACTGTAGCCGAACAAATTGCGCCAATATTACAGGTCATATTCTCCCAGTCAATATCCACGGGAGATGTTCCTGAAGATTGGAGAACAGCTAACATCGCTCCAATCTTCAAAAAGGGGGACAGAACCTTGCCTGCAAACTATAGGCCGGTGTCTCTGACATCGGTCTGTGGTAAAGTGCTCGAACATATCGTGCACAGCCACATGATGAAACATCAAGACACTCATGGCATTCTGTCCCCAGCGCAACACGGCTTCAGGAAGGGTCTGTCCTGCGAGAGCCAGCTGGTGCTAACCCTCCAAGACATGGCCAAAAACATGGACCAGAACAAACAGGTCGATGCCGCGGTGCTTGACTTTAGCAAGGCATTCGATACAGTGCCTCAAGAACGTCTGCTGAGCAAGCTCGAGCACTATGGCATTTCTGGCCTACTTCAGTCTTGGCTTAGGGCCTTCCTTACGGAGAGAACCCAGAGGGTCGTCTTTGACGGTGGAACATCTAAAGCTGTTAAGGTCACCTCTGGAGTTCCGCAGGGTACTGTTTTAGGCCCTCTGCTCTTCCTGCTCTACATTAATGACCTACCCGATTCCGTAGACTCACATGTTCGGCTATTTGCTGACGATTGCTTGATTTATCGAACTATCAGCAAGCCTTCTGACGCTCAAGATCTGCAGTCTGACCTCGATGCGTTAACAGAATGGCAAAATCGTTGGCTTATGTCGTTCAACCCCTCTAAATGCCACATCCTCCATATCACCCGTAAGAAGCACCCCATCTTAACACAGTACTCCCTCTGTGGAGAAGCCCTCACCGGTGTTAAGTCCCACCCCTATCTTGGAGTACAACTGTCCGACGATTTGCGGTGGGACACCCATATCAACCACGCCACTAGCAAAGCTGGTAAGGTCCTAGGGGTCATTCGGCGCAACTTGACCCATTGTCCATCCAGGGTCAAGGCCACTTGTTACAAAGCGCTGGTACGGCCCCACTTGGAATATAGTGCCACCGTCTGGGACCCGTACACCAACAAAGGGATACAGGCGGTGGAGGCCGTCCAGCGCAGGGCAGCCCGAGTGACCCTCAATGACTACCGGCAGACTAGCAGCGTGACACAAATGCTCAATGACCTGCAGTGGCGTCCTCTCTCCGAAAGGAGGAGGAACGCCCGCCTCACCTTCTTTTATAAGTTAGTTAACAACAAGATTAACATAGACACACAGAACCTACTGATTCCGACCCAAGGGCGAACCCGAGGCAGCCATCAACATAAGTACAAACCAATCTTTGCAAGAACAGACACATACAAGTACTCATATTTTCCTAGAACAATTCCAGAGTGGAATTCCCTGCCTGGTGCGGTAGTAAGTGCTCCCACAGTTGAGAGCTTCCGCGCCAGGCAGGAGGGCTGCCCGCCCTAACCCGGGACCTCAGCTCCCCCCCTACTTTGCCCCTTGCGGGGTTATATGGGGGTAACCCATGATGATGAAGTCAGCGAATTAAAAATAAGATATTTGTGTCAAAGTTGTCAACGGAGTTTACGTTTACTCCAGGTACAAAGTACTTCTCTACGGTGTACGCTGTGGATGCTGCAGGACTGACGTCATCACCCGCAGTGTCTGATGGGATACTGGTGGACACCACTCCACCGGAAGTGTTGAACAAGTTTAATTTCGGTCCAAACCTGCTGGATAACCCGTCATTTGAGAACATTCAGGTCAGTTATGCATCATTTGAGACAGGTTTATGAAAGAATCATTAATGACGAAACGGAATCTGTTCTAAAGAAAAGTAATGATAAGTCGATGAATACCAGTCTTTCATCAGATGAAGAGTTAAAGAATTGACAAAATGAAAAGAGGAGAAATAAAAAAAAAGAATGGTGAATGAATTTTTATTGGGAGAGTGGTAAGACTACGAAACTTGATAGCTGCAAGAGTGAAGGCTGGTAATCAAGATGTATTGTATGCCAAAGACAATGTTTAGTTTTCAAGGTGTTCATCAACAAAATTGCCATGATTCTTCTTCTTCTTCTCACATCACCACGTCTGCTACGCTCCTCAATCTACATTGCTATAATTGAACGTCAAGTAATGTTTCTATTTTGAAAATTTTGTTTGACGAACTGCTAAGATTTGTTTTGTACTTAAGTTCCATTTCAACATTGCTCGTTTCTTTCGTCTTGTGCAGAGTTCTGCAAGCACCAACCTTATATCAGACCTTGGAAGTGCTGGTAACGTCGGCCTTACAGGAACAGACAACAGCAGTGCTAGTAACAGCAGTCACGTCAATTTACGTAACAACAGCTTTACATCAGCTAACAACGGTGAGCCAGCCCACTGGAACATCTCCGGTGTAGCGGCCGTGATGTCACCGTCCACGGCTGTGTCTCACCACGGAGTTTCCTACCTCCTCCTGCACGGGTCCATCTCACAACTCATCCCGACCAGTCCTGGTGAGAGATACCGCCTGACGCTTCACGCCTCTCCCATCTTCCCCTCTAACACACCAGTGGTGGCACAGGAGGGGTACGTCATCAGTCCCGGCATGCACCGCGTGTTCAAACTGTACCAGCGGCCGTCCCACCTGGAGGGGGCGGAGCTACACGTGGACAGGAACATCACGTGGCACAAGCACGTGTTCTACTTCACAGCTGTAGAACACGTGTCTGAGGTAGTCATCGGATCTGTAGGGCCTTGGAGCGGGATTACCCTGGACGATGTAAAGGTAGGATCAATCATCAGATGACTGCAAAACTGAATACGTTATTGACAGCAAAGTCAACGAGGTGTAAATTATCTCGTTTTACACAATTGTTGGTGAGTTGTTGATATAATCGATGTTGCTGTCTTCGAACTGATAGGTAATATTTTGATCCACAGAGTTGCTTTCCGTTTCACATAAGGTATCGCGATGCTTTATTATAACACACTGTCCTTAATATCTGACATGATCACATGTACAGACTCGGTAGGAAACGTCGTTGACCCATCTTCTTCTTGGAGCAAGGACCCTTAACGGGGCGTGGGCATCTTCTTCTAAATTAAACCGAACTTATACTCTATATGTCTGTAGGTCCAAGAGATGCGGCAGGGATCCCGCCCCCCTCCAGCCAACCCCAACCCGACCAACCAGCTGACCAGTCCTGTCCACCTGGAGACCAGCTTCGCGCACGACTGGACCTCCGTGTGCGCCGCCTGGGACTTTGTGGACCCTGAGAGTCCGATAGTCGGCTATAGCTGGGCCATCGGTACAGTCAGGGGTATGTACATCGTCTGATTTGCAACGCTTGCTACAATTTTCGTCCGCTTCAGAGAATAGCTTTCAATCATACTGTAACTCATACAAAGCAACTGCAAAATGAGCACATTTATGCAGCAAGTTACCAAAAAAATTAAAAAACGGTTACTAATCTCATAAAAAACGTCGATGAGGGTTAGACTAAGTAATAAGATACTTAGCAGTTTACTTGCTTCCAAAAAGCAGTTTCTTAACCCTCGAACCACCGTAGCTTTTTTGTGACGCAGATTACCGTATGGGGTCAAAACTGACCCCAAAACTTTTTGTACAAATATAGTTTTTTGTGTGACTCTTTTTGTGATTTGTATATATGTATAGTTTCACTAATCTATGTGGGGCAGTCTGACATCATTAGGTGAGGATACTTCCAGCTCATTATCATAATTTATGCAAAAGATCATGAGGACCACATTTTGCACCAACGCATTCAGACTGGGAAGGAGGTTTTTGATGCCTGTACCAAATTCAATGCCATATTGCGCCTGAATGGCTTATGCTAGGGCCACCAAACTTGGTAAATTTTTAGAAAATGTTAATAAAAAACATTTTCAGTGAACAAAGCATGTTCATCATTTTTCATGTTGCCATGGCAACGGAATTCTGACAGTCGATAGTCATATTTATTACGAAATTTTCAAATTTTGTATTAAACATCTAAGTTTTAAGGTTTTCTTGGCAAATAACAGTTGTTTTTCACATCTTATAAAATTCAACGGAAATTTCCTGACTCAATATTCATAATTTATTCTAATTTGATGACGTCATCCGTCAAAATCCAAAATGGCGGCCGATATTACCCAGATGACGTCATAATTTCGTCATATAACATGATAACGGCACAAAAGTTGTCACAATTATGTTGGCTTACATGTACATCATTCTCTGAAAATTTCGTGATCCTATGATAAGTAGTTTAGGTGTGGGTAACAAAAGTTTGTTTAAAAAAATGCTGGGGTCAGTTTTGACCCCATTGGACCATGCATAAACTTTCTAGACTAACTTAATCAACAATGAGTCAATCTCAGTAAAAACGTATAAGAAGTTATAGGACATATATACAAACAAACTCCTGGAAGGAAATTAGTTTTCGACCAGAAGTGATATAATGGCACACATCGATATACGCCTGGGGTCAGTTTTGACCCCATACGGTGGTTTGAGGGTACTACTGGATGTGATTTTGAAAACAGTGACACTGAAGAGATCTCTTCAGTTTCACAGAAAATATCACTGTAACAGTATCACTGATAATAGTTCAAGCGTCTGACCGTTTAGAAAGTCATGACCAGTTGCTTAAGTAACTGCTTTTTAGTGAATGTCATAAAATATCGAAGACAATTTCGAAATCAAAGTTGAACATATGAAGGAACAAAACTTTATCTATTATTCTATGCGTTTAGTCAATTGTTCAACCTTCCTGACCACTTAGGTCTGACAATGAAGTCAATTTCTATTACCAACTTGTTTTTTGCACGCTCGCGGCAGTCTTGAGATTCCCAGAAGACACCATCTATATGGTCAAATCAATACGGACCAAGATTAAAACACGTATGGGATCAGATAAAATAATGAATGCTGACCACCTAAAGGTCCCATACTCCGACAATATACACGCGTTAATTTACATTTATAATGACGACTGTTCTGCTGTTTCCTTGTAATCAGGTGGGACTCAGCTTCAAGACTTCAAGACAGTCGGGAGAAACACGCATGCGCACAATGAAGACGTTAGGCTGAGTCATGGATCGTTTGTTCACGTGACAGTCGTGGCTGAAAACGAGGCCGCTCTTCGTTCTGTTGTGTACTCGGACCCGGTCCTGGTAGACCTGACACCTCCTGTCATATCTCTGGTCAAGGTAAGGTGCATATCAGGTTACACGATCTGACCCGATCCTGGTAGACCTGACACCTCCTGTCATATCTCTGGTCAAGGTAAGGTGCATATCAGGTTACACGATCTGACCCGATCCTGGTAGACCTGACACCTCCTGTCATATCTCTGGTCAAGGTAAGGTGCATATCAGGTTACACGATCTGACCCGATCCTGGTAGACCTGACACCTCCTGTCATATCTCTGGTCAAGGTAAGGTGCATATCAGGTTACACGATCTGACCCAGGTAGACCTGACACCTCCTGACATATCTCTGGTCAAGGTAAGGTGCATATCAGGTTACACGATCTGACCCAGGTAGACCTGACACCTCCTGACATATCTCTGGTCAAGGTAAGGTGCATATCAGGTTACACGATCTGACCCAGGTAGACCTGACACCTCCTGACATATCTCTGGTCAAGGTAAGGTGCATATCAGGTTACACGATCTGACCCAGGTAGACCTGACACCTCCTGTCATATCTCTGGTCAAGGTAAGGTGCATATCAGGTTACACGATCTGACGATTATCATAATAAATTGTATTATTTCAAAGAGAACAACTTTGATGCATAAGCCATATATATACAATATCTAACTACCCAACACGTCTGGGATATTCCTTAAAAGAAAACAAAACATTGAATAGTACACTTGGCAATGGTTTTAGATAAGTGGTAACAGAGTTGTTGAATGTCCATCGCTCTGAGTACGATTGAACTTACCGACCTACCACTCACTCACTGTCACCTGAAGAAAACTTGTAGTAAAGAGTGTTGCATGTATCAAAATTCTATATCTTAGTCAAAAAGTCACGTCCCTGTTGTCAACAGGACGGTAGTGATGAAGAAGACGTGGACTTCCAACAGTCCAAGACCGTCACTGTCCACTGGAACGTCACTGATGATGAGAGTGGGGTAGAGTTCTGTGAAGTTGCTATAGGTGAGGCAGGGTTGGAAAGATGTACCGATTCCACCTTTACACTTGCTATAGGTGAGGCAGGGTTGGAAAGATGTACCGATTCCACCTTTACACTGTGCTCAAACTTGTCCATTCCTGGAGAGAGATGCAGCCATCTAACTGTTTATGCTTTACATATAGAACGTCCTGGAGAGAGATGCAGCCATCTTAAGCACCTAACCAAAAAAGTTGTCAGGTTTGTCTCTGTCGCGTATACCCATGTATGTTTGAAAGTGTAACTTGAGAAGCTATAGTTTAATTGTATTGATATTTCGTGTGCAGGTTAATTCAACTTTTTTTTCACATGGTAATGATAGAAAAGGAAATAAGATGAAAACAATTGAAAGTGGCGTGCTAGGGGAGGAATGGAGGCAATATCTCCTATTTATCTTTAGTTACTAAATCAGCTCTTATCATCAGATCAGGTAAATACAAAAGTAATCATATTATAATAAGAACAACAGATTTGTCATCAACAAAAATATCAAAGTACATTAAGTGCACGGTAATAACTATGTTTTTATGGGGTGTGTACACAGAGATGAAATTATTCTAGAAGACTCTAGGGATCACATGCCGAGACCGCATCTCAAATACTGAAGCACGGAATAAAGTCAAACAAAGCAATGAAATAGAAATGGAATAATTGACATATTATTTGTGTATATTGAAAATATGCTTTATCATGAATTGAATAAGATAACCATATATAGAGCAACAAATGAAGAAGGATATAACAATGCACAGCTCTAGTGGCTCTTATTTTTCAAACTTCTTTACGTCCAGGTTTGAGTCCAGGATCAGGAGAAGTCCACCGGTTTACCCAGCAGGCAACACTCTACAGCGCCACCTTTGACCTTACCGGTCACCTGACCCACGGTGATACTGTCTACTCCACTGTCCGCTGTCATAACTACGCAGGGATGACGTCACACGTGACGTCAAATGGTGTCACCATTGTCAGTCAGCCGCCAAACAGGTAGTGGCATTAATTCCTTTTGATATTCAAAGTTTTTGCCCACTAAGAATGTGTTTTATGACACCGGGGTCATCTTAAAGCAAAAAATGATAGTGACATATATTCCCACTTGAATGTTCGAAATGAAAAGGAAATAAACAGAAAGTAGACATTTGGTCGGAGTCTACAACGTCCTAAGAACTTGTACTTTCATTAAAATCAATGAGCGAACTTGATGATGGAAGACATTTAACGATAATCTTGAATGCCAACATTTGAGATCATATTCCTTGCGCCAAATGACACCTGTTGATACGGGTGATATATATAAGGTTGAATTGGATTTGCAGGTATTTTTTATGTTAACCTGTTTACACTGGTCCATTTACTTTGTAAACACGTGTAGTTGGACTTTTGCTTACTGTACCGATTGTTACCGATTGATAAATGCTACAGAAAGGACTGAAAAAGTCTCTTTGCAGTTTTAATTCTAATCAATACCTAAAAAAATCCGACAGAGGGGCGTAAGTACATGTATGATAAATCTGATGTATTTGAAAGTAGAATTTGAATTCTACCTGCACGGAGATGGCATGAAGAAAAAGCTATTTTGAGCCCTGTACATGCCTCTCTGAGTAAACTGGTCTACCTTTGTTATTTGTTTATCAGTGATCAAGCCATAGTGGAAACTATGAGTGCGCCTCAGTTCTACTACCCGACCCGAGCCTCCCATCAGTCTGCTGCTGACGTCATCCACCTGTCCTGGGAAGGGTTCTTTGATGTTTCCGGCATCAAGAATTATCAGGTAACAACAGACATCTGTACCCTTATTCAATATTTAACAAACTGTCAACCAATAACGTTGGCAGAATCTTTCATTGACAGCAGTTTTTATTGATTTTGAAGGAACAAAATTGGTAAACATTAAGGAGCTTTATTGTTTTTTCCCTTCTAAAATGATGTATTTTGCTTTGTCTATAGTGCCGTGTGACTGGCCCTGGTTTGACTGACTTCCCGTGGATAGATGTTGGTCTGACCGGACAGACTCACGCAACCCTGTCAGGGCTCCACCTGCACAACTACAACAGGTATGAGGTACACGTCCGAGCTGTCAATCACGTGGGCTTGGTCAGCGATGATGTCATCTCAGAAATCTATGTGGAGATGGAGCGACCACTGGTAACAAGTAAGTTATGCCATTGTCTTGTTCCCTCACCGATTTGGCCTATCCCTTTAATATACACTATACACCAAATTCAAGTCCGTCCTACACAACAGAGCGGTGCCCAATTGCAGCATGGCCCGTCGGCCACACACCTTTAGTTTGTGAAAGTACTACATCAGGGGGCTAGCTCATGATTTTGCCATATTTTTAACCGGGCCTGGTCGGGCAGCTTTCAGGAACGAATAGTATAAAAGAAAATACAAGAGAACACACAAAACGTAATGAAAATTAGGCCCCTGATTGCAAATGTGACCTAAGGATAAGCATCACTGGTATTTGAGTATGTATACTCTTTCCCAAATGGTGAGCGGAGAATGTAGTTTGTTATGACTCGTCGGGATCGGACTCAAAACCCACAAAGGAAGGGAACCGTGACACTACTCACTTGGCCATCACAGCATTCTTACCACAAATAAATTAGTAGCAGTTCTTATACCAGCACCTCTGAAGAATGTACTGCTCTTCTTGTTGAGTTGACCGTTTGTGAAGACAAAATACCTTTAATTTAGAGAATTAATAAGGACATGTCTTGTATATGTTTGTTCCTGCATCTGGCGTTCTTATTTACAGCAGGCCGGTTCCAGAGCTGGTGGCCCCGGCAGGGAGTGATGATGTTCGACTGGACAGGCGTGTTCCTCAGTAACTCCTCCCTCATTTACGAGGTGTCCATAGGGACCATGGCAGCCGGAAGTGACGTCATGCAGTGGAGAGAAACAGACAAGACCGAGATGCGTCTGGACGGTATGGACAGCAACAAAGAGCACTATGTCGTCATCACAGCTGTTAATCAAGCCGGGCTGTACACGACTGAGTGTTTTGTGCTATCCTACCCGGGAAACGGGTAAACGGTTTACAATCAAACTATTGCAAAACTACCGTCCTATAGCAGGTATAATGTCGGGGAGAGCGTTTTATATGTAGACGACTAGCTACTGGCTTGTTACATTAATTCAATACAATCTACATTTAGTTTGTAAGCTATAAAATATGGAGGATACAAATGGAAGACGCACAGCTAAAGTGACATATGCTGATAATAAAGAATAAACAGAATTAAGTCATTATTTTACTTTTTATACATGAATGTGCATTGCATGGACTCGTATTAGGCTGTATGAATATATAGCCGACATTGTGTCTGGAAGTTTCACTACGTTTCCGGGGAAATATTAGGCTAGTCTAACACTTCATTATCTGAATCGATCAAATTCTGTTTTACTTATAATATTGACGTTAAGAAATGATGCTCATATTGAACAAGCTCTGTCATGGAGGACACATCTGGTATAATATTGTGTCGATCTTTTTATATTTCAGCCATACCATAAGTATGGTGAAATATATTGTATTCGTAATGTTTCTTTCTTTCTTTCTTTCTCCTGTCAAATCTTCAAATCGAATCAACTCCGCCGTTTTTAAACCGATTGACTTGAAATTTGGCACAAAGGTAGAGTAAGCCAATACCCTCAGGCGTTTTTTCCATTTTTTTCATATCTGCCTTCAAAATGATTTTATTGAGTTTTTTGTCAATTTTTATGTATATTTCGGGCTCCTGTGCCCTGGTATTACAGCCGAATGACATGAAATTTGGTACAGAGGTGCCCTGATCATATGCCCACCCAGATTTAATAACAGTTTTGGCATACGGTAGAACAAAATGCTTAATTTTGCGATTTTTGGCCATTTTTTGACAAAAAAAGCACATTTTTGCCTCCTGTACCCTCGTTTTACAACCAAATGACCTGAAATTTGGTATATAAGTGCCCTTCAATTATGTGTGCATGAATTCAATAACAGTTTTTCCATACAGTACAACGTAATGCTAAATATTGCGATTTTATGGCCGTTTTTGGACAAAAATTGGACATTTTTGGCTCCTGTTCCCTCGTTTTACAACCAAATGACCCGAAATTTGGTTAAGCGGTGCTCTAGATATTTATCCAAATGACCCATGTATAATTTTTGGCATGGAACACTTTAAAATGATATATTTGGGATTTTTTGGGGTCATTTTCCAATGGCCAACGACCTCAAGGCCTATTGTTGCATTATGGCTGAAATATGCTGTATTTGCTCTCAAGCAAATGTCGGCCTTTCTAGTTTTTCTTCTTTTTCTAATTTTTCAATTCACACTGATTCCCAGCTTTGAAGTTACGAAAAAATTGTTTTCAACTTACAAAAGATAGAATCCATACCATAAGGTTAGTGGTACAGAGAGGTAAACTAAGTAATAAATGGACCGATTCAGCGTCAAATAATTGATCTATACATACACAGAAACAACTGGATACAAACGAAACAACAAACAGTGAGTCAGGCACCAATTACACGTTAATGAATGAATGAATGGACTTTATTGCACGACATTTGTACATGGTACAATTGTATGACAACATTAATAAGTCAATTAATACAATGGCACTCGTCTAAGTTCTATAACTACATGCATGTATAGTACAGGAATGTGAACATAAATGGCGTATTGACATAGTGTAATATGCAAGTTTGACAATTTGGTCTGTTACTGTACAATAGATTCTGTCTTTTTAGGGCGTTACATATGTACTGACCTAAATGCGAAGATATGTAGTCTGGACATGACATAAGTAGATTCAAAGTACATGTGTTTGTCTTTGGTAAAGGTGTGCTAGATTTACATGTGATTATAACCAATGATTTTTGTCTATCTACGGTATATGTAGGGCATGTCATTAGAAAATGCTCCTCATCTTCAATACCATCTTTACGTAAAGGACATTGCCTCTGGTTGGCTGGTATATTAACGGTACCGACCTTTTTCTATTTCTAGGCAGTGTGAACTGATTTTTAATTTGGTTATGTTAACAGCAAAAGCTTTATTACGAACTGACGAAAGATAATTTTGCAAGTGTGAAGTTACTTTTGATTTGGGAATAATTTTTTTAGTTTTTTACAACTGTTAATTTCTTGTCGCCATCCAGAGAGAAATGTGTTTTTAAACGTTCTTTGAATATGTTACTAATGTAACCAGGGCTAAGCCAAAAACACAATGGAAACCATGCCTGCACAAAATATCTTGAACGTGGACAGTCCATTCTAGTTCTTGTTCAACTGCTGTGTCATATGCCTTCTTTACAATTCTATCATTGGATAGGGTACGTAGTCTAAGCCGGTATTTAATAAGTTGTGTTTGCATGTCAATGTATAATGGAAAGATTCTTAATTCACCTCTGATGGCAGCATTTACAGAGTCTCTTGGGACACAGAGCAGCATTTTGCAATAGTTCAGAAGAAAATATTCCAAGTTAGGTATCTCATAGGACGTTGATTGAGCCTCTCATTTCTCCCGACGCGCTACCAGGGGTGTGGTCATCTTGAAATCATAAAAATCACACTCAAAGTCTGAACAGCAAATTAAGATATTCAATCTAAGGAGGATATATGCTTACCTTTGTGCCAAATGTCAACTCATTTGATGAAAACATGAGCCTGTTATAAAACCAATGACATCATTTTCTGAAGCACCCTAGTACCACCACAAGAGAAAAATACATGAAATACATTTAAAATGATTTTAAGTTACGTACCACTGCATTTTGTTCTTGAACTGCAAGGACAATTTTGGTTGTCAGTTTCAACAATAACTAGAGTTTCATGAAACAAATGCCTTCGTCAGATAATCAGGGCTTGTCATGGATAGTGTCTCTATTCGGGTCTCGCTCAGCTTTTCGAGTTATGCTGACATATACAGCCACACTGCAGCCACTTCACCATGGCACAACCAAAAACATACCGTAACCTGTTTTTTTGGCGATGGTATATATTCCTATCATTTACAAAGTTGACCATAGTATTAAAGTTTGTTCTCATTAATCATTCAAATGAGGTCCTTATTTGCATAATTGATATTTATTGATATTCTTTTCTTTCTCAGTTACAGATGACACATAGTACAACCTGTACTATAAAAATGCATTGAATTTCATCAATTATGTAAATTAGCTCTTTTTAACATAATTAGCATCTCCCTAGGTCTTTCATCAGATTCACTTAAGCTATTTTCATGAAACCAGTTTTGTTTTCCAATAGCCCAACTTCAATAATGCCAGCTGTATCATGTTTACCTATTGACCTAGATCTAAAGACAACAGCTGTGAAGCACATGTATACCAACCCTATATGCTTCTGCAATATATTGCGGCCATTATAGAGGTTTCCCTAAGTAATTATATTAAATAGATAATGATTTGCATAATTTGCATCTCATTATGTTCAAGATCACCCAAAGTAACTACATACCGAAAACAAAGAATATCCTACAATCCCCTCTGGAGTTATCATTCGCAAAAGTTACAAACTATAAGACCCACTGCAGTGCTAGGGCTAACT
>NC_049992.1:20844693-20857245 GCF_000003815.2 Branchiostoma floridae | reverse complement strand
ACCGTCATGTATCTGTTTGCGCAGGAGACCGTCCCAGTCCGGAGGGTGATGCGGCAGGAGGATCTGCATGTGGTTCCAGAACCTACAGAAACATGAGAAAAAAAATTAAATGGAACGTATCTGTATAAGGCATCATGCCTGTTTATAAAACGATATCCCGATCTCGTATATATCTAACTCTCGTTACCATATAGTTGTGTCTTAATTAAGAGAATGCAAAATCATTCGGATACAACGTTGATTCACTCATTTGCCATAATGCCATAAAACACACTGACGCCCCATATCAGGTTAAATGCTAAGCGGTTTTCAAGTTCTTCTTTACAGTGAGCTGACATTGACTGATGCAAACAATTTACCAGGCAGACTGAACACCAGTGTCGCATGTATTCGCGTACGTGCTAGCAGCATGTACCCCCGTATTTTGAAAACAGAAGTCATCTAGATTACAGTCTGCACTTTTCCTCCCGTTTTCACAATCCACAAAAGCCTTCGATGTCCCACTCTTACTTGTAGTGAAATGTGTCTGGGTCACGTAATATCCTGTTCTGAAAGCCGATATAGAGGTCATCCCAAAATAGGCCTTTCAAAACCGTCTGCCGATGAACTCCTATCCGGTTCTTGATCTGAGCGGGGAATGGAAAGATGAATTAGCCGGTAAATTAAAGTCAACATTAACGAGCGTTAACAATAACCCGGAGTGTACTTAATACACAAGAAAAGAAAACATATTCGTTTTTACCTTCGCCAAGGAGGTTGTATTTTCGGTCATGGCTACATGTTTTGTCTCCATATGTAGGCCAACAGCATATAACTCGAGAAGCTGAGTGTTGATTTTCATGATTTTTGGTATTTGAGTAGCGGTTGCGGGTCGAGTTTGAAAATGGTTGGCGTAGCACATTCTGTCGAGACTGTAGCGGGCCGTGTGTGTGCGTGCGTTTGTTTGAGGACAGCATACCTCGAGACCTTGCTGATGGTTTTTCATGATATTTGGTGGATAGGTAGAGGTTGGAAAAAGGAAGGTCAAATTCCATAATGGGCCTCCCAGCCGCAAGTTACGGTACTGCAGCAGAGGTTCAAAATTGGAGGTAAATGTTCCTAACGTGCCAGGTTTATGACTTTTGAGTAGTGGATACACCTTTGGGCAGGGAGTAAGCCGTGTACGTTTGGCCCCCTTGGCTAGTTTTGAACTGCAGTGGGCGATTTGTTGTTATCTTTGGAAGCGTATAAGTCAAGCAGGGGTTGATGGATTGGCATTACTTTTAGTTTTTACATCCCTTAGGTGATGATTACCTGCATGAAATGTTATGGAGGTTATATTTTCGTTTGTGTGTCTGTGTGTAAACAAGATAACTCAAGAACGGCTGGGTGCATTGGTTCCATACTTGTTGGTAGGGCGTGATGAAAGCTGAAAATGATTAGATTTTGGGCACCCTAGCTGCCTTCCTTGGTACTGCAGCGCGACTTCCAGTTTTGTCCGAAACCTTATGATAGGTGGAATATAAGCAAAAGCCAAATATGCTAATGAGTAACTTATTTGCATAATTTATGTAAGAAATGCAAAACTGCTTAATGATTAATGATGTGAATTTTATGATAAGGACAACACTATGCATAAATTATGAAAATGTGCAAGTCAATTGCATGAAATTTACAAAAGCTCTAAATATTTTATGGAGGTATGCGGAACTCTAGTTAAAAAACTTGAAATGTTGTATGAAAATCTTGGCTTTCTTTACACGATTAATTAGGAAAATGAGTAATTCCAGAAATGGGCCGGGTTTCTCTGACACTCAGTGCTTGCCAAACCGCAGTTGTGCACCACACTTGTATAGTTAAGGATTGGTTTGTGTTAGCAAAACAGTGATATTTCATTTATGCTGACATGTTGTTTATTAGTTTGCGGCCGCCGTGGTATTCGTTTGTTTGTTGTGGGCTATCTTGTTACCTTAAGGCAGAATTGTATGATGGGAAGGAGTTTCACCATTTTGATGTAGAGGGGTATTTTGCCCCTTATATTGGTGTTCTTTACGAGGCTAGAAAAGTAAAAGCGTGGTGGTTCTGTGGCCTTGTTATTACCTTCGACAAGAAGAGTATATTTTTGGTTATGCCATAGTGTTAGGTGAGTTTCTTTGTAGGTCAACAATATAACTGAAGAACCGATTAATGGAACTTCCTGATGATTGGTATTTAATTAGCGGTTGTGAAAGGAAGGCGAAGTTCAAAAATGGCTGACCTGCCTTTTTCCTACGTTACTACAGCGTCTGTATATGTATGTGTGTTTGTTTATGGGCATTATTCCAGGTTAGTTGAGATGGATAAAATGGAATTTCCGAGTGATATAAACACACAATCATGCATTCGTTTGCTTTTCGGGTAGGAACTCTTAGTAATTCATGAATGAGACATTTAAGTCTTGAGTGGAACTGTTCGGGTAACTCTAGTTTTAAATGGTATTAAACATAATATTGCAGAAATATGGTATGCAGATCCCTGATGCTGTATTATCAGCTAAACACGTTGCTAACTTTTACACTAAGGTTCAATGGAAGTTAAGCAGAACGTGGTCCATAAAAGATATCTTAAAGATACCAAGATTTCCTAATATTACCTGTAGGTACGCATGCTCCCTGGCAGGTCGGTGTTTGGGGAAGGTCAGGTCTAAGAAATCGACCAAGAAATCGTATCCGCCCTCAACAGGCTGAAAGTTGTCATCTGTCTCTATCATCTGAAGGAAAAGAGGACCAAGTCGTTTGTTGTATAGCCGATAAATCACATTAAGAAGCAACACCGCCTTTTTAAGAAGCAAATAGCAATTCTTGGGTTTCCTTTGCGCCAGTACCCGTTGTGATGCAAAATTTGCCTGCGGCAAGACACCGCTGGGATACCTCTCGGTGTTTTCACGAGTAGGTTACGACGTCTATTTGTCGAAATTAGAAAAAGCTCGATAACCACAGGGTACCCAATGTGGCCTCGTAGGGGTCCCGCCCGTAAGTGCAGAAAAAGCAGCTCGTAATTTAACTGCTCTGCAGGGCCCCTTTTTCCAATTGTGACCTAAGCATTAGAACAGACGGAAATGTTGATCCGCTAGTAACAAAACTGGGTTCAAAATTATACCGTGCCTTGAGGTTTGACTCTCCTCAAATACTAAAAAAATCGGTAGTGAACCAAAAGAACCGGATAATTTGATAATTTGAGATAATTTGATTTGATTATACGGATGGTATCCACTGGGAAACCCAAAACCGATGCGAGTGAGCGAATAAAAATAAACATTGACCAAAAAGAAAGTTGCCTTCATTAAGAAACCTGAAAAGAAGTCAGGAGGGTTTAACAAATGACTGAACACAGAAACTGGTTTTAAATGACTGTTTCGTGGTGATTTTCGATCTCAAAGTCAATCGTCACTAGTTGTATGCAGTAACACTAGGCCTGTCTGATTATATATGGCAAGAAATTGGAAATGGGAGATCACAGTGCATTTCCAAACCTAACAGAAAATCTAACATAGAATGGTATTGCATCCAAGGGAATTGTTTGATATTTGCAACATAGTACACCTTACATGCCTTAATGGCCAACATCACTTAACATCACTTTTCAATGAGGCACACACCACATAACATAACATAACATAACATAACATAACATAACATAACATAACATAACATAACAGCCAAGCCACACCACATTTTTCGAAACAGAACATAACAGCGACGGTCCATAAGCACCAGCTACATGTGGTCTCACCGTGGTGGTCTTGCAGCAATTAGAGTGGCCCCACGCATGTCATGCTAATTAAACTTTGACCCTCCCCAGGAAACAGCGTCATTAGCCCCACTGTTCACATGCATCAATCCAAACACACAGTCCACTCTACACAAAACACGAGTTATATCAAATGACAAGAAGTAAGATCCGTTGTCACAACGTACATCCCCTAATGGACTTATTCAATCTGCCTGTCCCTGCTAAAACACATCTTCTCGAAAACGACATTTCATCACTTAACAACCCTTGACTGACTTTCTTCAATACATACTTATAACTAGGCAAAAAAACGTTCACATACGCGAACCTTGGTAAAGGCTTACCTTTTTCAAAATAAGTTGTTGAAAAAACGGTTTAATGAAAACTGGTTCTTTAAACATAATCACTTTACTAAGCTGACCAATACATGATAACTTACCCGAAGTACCAAGTTGTAGTCCCGAAAGCCCGCCCATTGGTAGTAGAAGGGGACCCAGTTCGGGTAGGCAAAAATCTCGCTCTCAATACTCTCGTTGATCTTCTGGATGTAGAAGTCAAAATCCCAGCTGTCTTTGTAGATCTTAGTCCCCGTTGGAGGGTCTACAATTGCAAGTCTGGGAGTAGAGGAAATGATGGACATGGTAGTTCTTCAGTGCACACAGGCAAAAAAATATTCACCTCTCAATCTTTTGGTATTTCCTCTCTTGCCTTTCTCGGCAATTTGTCAGTATTAAGTGCAATTGATTTACCAACCTGACTCAGAAACTGTTCTATTTAGTGTTGAAACATTCCCATACTATAGCACATGCTTGTGGCGAGTGAGCATCGGGTAAAATAAAAGATACAAAGTCATCATCATCATCATCGGTCGACGTGCTTTAATACACACGACGGAGATATACCGCCCCTTAACGGGGTGATTTACGCTTTCGTATAGCTGAATACAATGCGGGGATGCGCCAGGTCTCCCGTCGAGATACAAAGACTTTTGATCCCGTCTTTGTTGACCTTGACTGCATTGACCAATACTCACTAGTGGAAAGTGGTTTACTTCTTAGATCACGACAAGTAAGTGAAAATCAGTTGCGTGTTTGATACGAGAAGAGAATTTACAAACCCGTGGTTAACGGAGTCGTTTAATATCAGAGCCATGTCCAAAGTCGCTCCAGGCTTTGGGGTCCAAGTTGCTATACGGTCTGAATATTTATTGATGAGGGCATTCAGCTGGTCTGCCTGGTTCTTTGTGTTTGTGTCCAAGATGTATCTGGAACAATATATGAAAATAAACAAAAGTCAAAGCCTATAGTACATAACTTAATTATGATACGATTGGTTGCTGTACATACAATTGGTTGCTGTATTAGCGCATATCTAACGCGAATTAAAACAATCACGACATTCATGAAGATATACCAAGGTAGTGCAGTACTGGTTAGTAGAACCAGTAAGCATTGCTGTGTGAATGGTTGGAGAAAGACAACAGAATCCAGAAACATTGTCACGTATCCGTCAGTAGTTGCTTAGAAATTTATAAAGAAACTTAATACAATTATGTTAGAGGTGATTACATCAGCCAACTCACTTGTCGGAAGGATGAGCTTCCACAAAGTAACCAGCGAAGGGGCAGTAAAGCTTGGGGTGGACGTCACGAACCACTTGCGTCTTGTAATACAGCAGCTTTTTTCGCTCAGTGGCGATGAACTTGGCTTTCCATTCCTCTATGCAATCAGCAACAACAAACGTACGATTAATAGGTATTTACTTTACTTTATAATTAGTTAAATCAAGTTGGATAGAACTTTCTAATGCTCGATAGATTTTAAAAAATGAGTCACCGGGGGAAAAAATTCAACAAGGCCATTCGATTCCCCACCACCTTCTAGAGACCTTGCTAGCACTTTTGCCCCGGCTTCCTGTTAGTGTTAGAACCGGTTTGCCTAGAATTCAAATTCCAGATGTGGACGTGTTACATATATTTTCATCTGTTGTTGACACACACCAAAAAGCACAGAAATATAAACAAGTGATCGTAGCTACCATACTCTATGACGTATTCATTCTTCCCCCTCATAAGTTGTAGCAATATACATTTTGCCGATGATATTGACGGTCCAAGACAGACGAATAACGACGAGCAGGAAAAAAAACGAAGCCCTGATATTACTGATAGCTTAAGAGGACAAAGTATATACTTGTTTATTATAACTCTGGCACTGACCTATGCATTGCAAATTGTGCTAGGAAGCCAGAGTCTATATCTGCTTAGGGACTCCTCTACCGCGGCAGCTGTTCTCACATAACTTAATATCTGCATCACGCAACATCTGCTTGGCAATATCCAATTAACACAACGCCTAACACGCCGAAATAACGCATACCTGGACCAATATACCGAGAAACGCAGGGGTGATAGTTCTTACATCGATTATAACAACAGGTACCGCGAAAAAAATTTCATCATCGCGCAAGTGAGTGCAGACGACATGCCAAACTACATACGAACGGAGCAAACGGAACACAGAGATACAGATGCGAACAGTCATCACAATACGATCAAAATACTCAGAATACTCAAAATTTAGAGACTCAGTACTTTGAAACCACAAGGGTGGGCTGAAACATTTACCGGTGTACCGCCCTTTGAAGTTTTCGAATGTCATAGGAAACCCAGAAGCTCCTCCAGCAAAGTCACTCATCATGATGTCCACGTTCTTAGGCAGCCGCCCACCATTTGGCTGAGTGCAGTCCACTGTGTTCAGGATCAGATGACCTGACAACACAAATTCATTTCCTTATCCTTCCCATCCCTTTCCTTCCCTTTTCTTTCATTCTTTTTAAGATTGTTACCGCAAAGATCATTCATATAAAGCATTATTTTGAAAAGAGAAGAATCAGATTGCTCCTTGCAGCCTAGAACTACACAATAGCAAGAACATTGCCCATGTGCACCCACCTTTGTAGTCAACTAGTATGCAGGTGTCCATGTCAGGATGAACGCCGTCCATCAGGATCATGAAGCGAAGGTCAACATTGATCTATATAAGTAATCAACGTACTCAATTTAACCAACTAAGCAAGAAACCAACCAACCACAACCAACCAACCAACCAACCAACCAACCCCCTGCTCAATCAATACATCAATTAACTAAGTATATAGAATCAAATTATTTGTAATATTCTACTAATCGAACCAGATATAGCACTGTTTCCAGACATACAGGTGCGTTCCGTACGATATTGAAAGCAACCAAACGCTACTATTTGTTTTAATCTCAATGTTGCAAAGAAGACTTAACATTCGTTTTGATACTGTCTCTGCCATCACTTGCCTTTTGCAAGTAGAGTGGGAACCTACTTTTAGCTTTGGTAACAACATTCCAATGTTAACGTCCTATCCACAAGCCCTGGGATACTACTCATATAAAGTTATCATTATTAGACAAAAAAATTTCACCTCTTGCCACACACCAAAGCTGCAGACTTTGATGCAGTTTAACTTGACCCCGCTCTGCTCCAGCTTGCAAAAGACCGGCATGGACGTGTCTCCTACGTAGATTGGGATGTTTGGGTTCCTTGCCGACAGTTTCTCTAGCGTTGGGTAGCTTTGAAGAAAACAACATTTTAATATCTCCGTCCAGAAGCTACAAACTGTCATAGCCTAGATTAGGGTAATCTTGTAAGTAACATAAGAAAAGAATGTTAGACGTGCAACTTGAGTACTAATCGTAACGAATAAATGTGGTTGCTGTGTAGCTAAGAATGATCTACAGAGAAAATATCCAAAGAAAAGAGAAGCATCTGAGCAGCAATTATTCATTTTAGAAGTGCAAGATAAGCATTTCTCTTCGAAGTATCACAAGCATACATTTTGGATGTATTGGTATACCATATTCTGTGCATGTGTCATTTGTTCAACCTTCCTGACCACTTTGATTTCATAATGAAGACAACATTTTTTTATGTAAAACTTTTTTATTCGCACGCTTGCACCAGTTTTTGAATTCCCATAGGATGTCATCCATATAATCAAATTAACATGGCCTAATAAAAAAAAGAGCGATTACAGTCCCGCACTAGTATGAAAGTACCGTGCACCAGAAAAGCGGCATTCCGTTTGTGAAATAAAAACTTTCTTTCTTTCTTGAAATACAACGGTGCCTTCTTTGTTAATGTGTGAAACACTAGCATGCTGTATGAGTGTTGTAGTTAAGAAATAAAAGTTTGTTTACCGTACAAAACAACTAATAGTATAGTAGCACCGTAGTTCCGGATCTTTCCCACATGGGCTTTTTTTTTTAAATTCAATTTTGGAACAGTCCATTTTTACTTAAAGGGTGAGAGTGGAGCAGAAAAAGCTGAATAATGTATAATAGCTCCTCAGCAAAAAGTTTTTAAAGTGTTCGAAGAATCACAGCTATTACTCAATGAAACATTATTTTTTCAAGTGTTCATTTCAGGTGTATTATTCCGATTACATCTTGCTTTTATTATTGTTTCTTTTTATCTCTATTACATCATGGCAGTAACTTAACACGAACCAGCCTACTATCATTACATCGGAATGTGACAAACATTATTTCTAATCAAGGATCACAACTGGCCCTGCACGATCCACTTTCATATCATTACGTTCAAATCCTGAAGTATGCATGCCTGCAAATGCATTTATAAACTGCATGTATTTGTAATTCATGCAGAATGAATATTGTAATACAACAATATACCATTTGGATTGGCCTGAAGTCTTAACAATATTTCTTGACAGTGTTGAATACAAAGCTCTGTTCCGTCGAACACTTTTTGCTAACCTCAAATGATCCGAGTGTACATGACTAATGTACATGAGGTCAGCACGTGACAGCCTTTCCAGCCAATCAGCGGGCGGTTCGTGGAGCAGCCACCATCCCCTGGCAAAGGCGGGTCCGGTCAACCAGGGGTCAAAAATCATGACCTTGTCTCCAAGTTTGAGCTCCATGCACGCATGCGCCAGGAAGGATACCTACGAGGAAGTAGGCATTAAATGATGGGCTGATGTTGTGAATGGCATTTACTTTGAGTCTCACTCGTTTTCATCGCCAAGCAGATAGGGGTTTCGGTCATGAATTTGGAGGTGGGCTAGAGTGGCCGTTATTTGATACGTAGGGAGGCCAAAGTGAAAGTAAACATCAAGGACAGTTCTGTTGCATCTTTACCAGAAAAATCGAGTTAATGCTAAAATCTAAAAGTATGGTCTGAAAGAATGTAAAACAGATTCCAAAAGCAGCATAATTCATTTTATTGTATCCCTTAATACCCCATATGGAGCCCAAATTACCATTGCCAATAAAGCATAATACTTTGACAATTAGGCATCATGATGGTTAACAAACAACTACACAAACATCTGCCATGATTTCCCCCATAGTGAAATCGCCTGATTTACTATAGCCCCAATCCTGAAAACTCACCATAGACACCCCCACTTCTCATGGCTCGTATTACGTATGGCCCGATTAGGAGACAATTTTTTTTACAACTAGATGTTTCTTTCTCTAGCAACAGTAAAACTATTCATCAAAATCACCGCTGATTTCAGATAATGGGTCTTAAAATGTCTAACATTTTAATACAGTGATAAAATCCTGCTTTCAGTGGTTCAGGTAACCCGCTATCACACCCTCTTAACTTTAATACGTCATCTTTAACTTTTGGTCTGTAAAACTTTAGAACCAATGCTGTATCGAAATTCAAAACTTAAGTTTGTGCTTTATCGCATGTACCAGAATAGCCATCGAAATTTCAAGAATATTCAGCCATAAATTGTTGGATTTTAGATGGTCTCTGAGGGGGGGCTCAGAACTCTCACTCACTCACTCATCCTCGCCGCATCTCAGAACGCTATAACGATAAATAGCTGGAGGGTTTAACTATATGGCTGACCTTAGTGTCACATACCTATCACACATACAAAGTATGAGCCGATTTGGCCGACCCCCATCTTTCGACCTTTGCCTGCTTTTGTGTGGTTTTCTTGTGCTACGACTGTTAAACGTCATTTCGCCGCACATTATGAGAAATGTGAACTCAAACCTGGACCCTTGAAACACCTTTGTCACTTTGTTTTTGCCGGGAACTACCATCAATAGAAATTTTTTTGCGCGCCGTTTATGATGCAATAAATTATTACATTATTCTGACCTGAACTTCTCCCGGTACGATTTCCTGGGGAGGTCTGGCATCTTTCTTCCACGGTTCAGGCGGAGTCTGCTCCACTAAGGTGAGGCCCGTGCCTTTCTCGTCCAGCTCCGGTACTGTAGAAAATAGCGCATTAGGGAAACTCTTGCACGAGTTATTACCCTCGCACGCAAAGTGCATACTTAGTTACTACAATAGATCGTTTTCACAGAACGTTCGAAAACCGTTCTATCACGCGTGGGCGCCATGTTGGATGATAACCTGGATGAATAGAACAGAACGGCGCTATCAAAGTTACTTGCAGAGGGTTCAAGTGTGCTGTTTTGTCTCCGTACTGGGAAACATTAAGTGATGTAGCCAAGGCTAGATATCATGACACAGTTGCATAAATACGTCTTGATCCATATGCTTAAAAAAAACGGCATTCAACGATCTATAACGATGGTTTCGATGGTGGAATCGTGGAATACCCGGCCATCCGCTGCCCCTACCCTGAGACTACATAATTATGAACTTCTTTCATAGAGGCAGCGCACTGAGAACTAGCTACCGATGCCCCAACGCACGCGCGCACGAGCTTTATACCTGCCCCATTATCCAACTGCCCCCACTATCCGCTTGCCTTACGGGACAAGATTTGGCGCTTCCCCGACCATAACTCCGTGAGGCAAGCCGCCAAGCGGATAGTGGGGGGCAGCGGAATAGTGATTAGGTTTGTGCGTGTATTTGAAAGCCCTATTGGAACATCCTCGTCTACGAGGAAAGAACCATGATGACAGAAAGCCCTACTCACAAAATAACAAAAAAAAACCACATAATTTTATTTATTCATTTGATCAATCAGCATTAAAGGTAATCAGGGCAGGTGAAGTTACAGCTGCAGACTGTGCACTTAATACTGAAAATTCAAACTCAGAATGCTTGGCACATGTTTTGTCAGGTGCCAAACTGTATAAGTGACAGCATGGAGGTGACAGGAGCTACACCAAGCTTGTAGAAGTGTCCCTTGCCACAACACAAGCACAGAGCTCAGTGGAAGACAAGCCCGACAAGTCGATTCTGTACTAAAATCATGCGAGATACGGAACTGGGCTGTCATAGTATTGTGTAAGAGTGTCGCCATACGTGCGTACATATTCAAGTTCGTACGCAGTGGTCCGTATGAAATTCTTAAGGTGGGGCCACACCTGCGTATATATCTAAGTCCGTATGAGGCGCACATGGCAGTATTTGCCTCCACCAGGCCCCACAGGTCGTTGGAAAAATACTGTAAATGCAGAAATGTTCGCGGTGGATTAATGTTCGCGATTTTCGCGGTGACTGCTTCACCGCGAACTTAAATCCACCGCGAACATTTTTCTATTATGGTATTAGATTGCAGTCTATGGTGTTGCCGCGAAATTAAATCCACCGCGAAAAGTCCTTTTTCCCGCTACCGCGAAATTAAATCCCCGCGAACTTAAATGCATTTACAGTAATAGAAATTGAACAAACGTAAACAGGTAACATGTCAGCTGGGTCGCTAACCATACTTCTCGGTCAGCTAACTCATCTGGCATGTTATGTCTCTATATTTGTCTAATTTGTACTATTTTTCCCGCGACCTGAGGAGCCTGGTAGAGACTAAGAGCTTCATACGCACCTCAAACGGACTTGAATATAAACGCAGGTGTGACCCCACCTTTAGCCTCTATCAAGCCCCACGGGGCACTGGATCTTTAGTAGAAATTAGACAGATATAGACAGATGATATGTCAGGGGAGTTAAGTGACTCAGGAATACGGTTTGCGACCCAGCTATCTAACTTCTCTGGTATGTTATTTGTCTAATTATATTTTCCGCCCGTGTCCTAGGGCGCTTTTTTTGTCCGTGTAAAAAGGAAAACGACCACACTGCGCCGTGCCACTGCGCGTCATTTCCTTTTTTTTCCATTTTCATGTGCACACAAGTGTGAACGGAGCGAGACCGCCCAGTTTTAATGACTATCTCCCTTGGAACTTCAGTTATTTGGTAGTTTCTGAAATTTGCTTGATTTTCGACAGAATATCAGGCGCATACTGATAAAAATATCATTTACAGCTTGTTTTTGTGTGACAGGGCCTTTGCGTCCGAGACATACCCCGTGCCAGAAACCAACTTTCAGCCCGCTAAAAGAGCATTAGTCTGTATAACGCAAACTCCGGGCCGGGGCTCATGTTGTTAATCAAACTAAAAGAGGATGCACTGTAAGGAATGTTGTTAACTAGAAACATTGCGCAGGCCGTATGCTGTTTTCATGGAACTCGCAGTTCGCACGGCAAACATCCAGCCCGTTTCCGAATTAAAAAACTTTCTTTCCACGAACGAGTCCACCACGCGCAACACAGCCGTATGGAGATCGAGCAGCTTATCATCCAACATGGCCGTTCGAACGTTCGAACGCGACTGTGACGTCATTGCAAAACGATCTATAACTCCCAAATACAAATATAACGTTACAAATATGATGTTAGGTGTACCTGAGCCTCTCCTTGGGGGTGAAGCTGTTTCTGGAGTGGTTCACAATATTTCATGGTGGATGAATCCAGCTTCCAACCATGCATTGGTGCATTCCGCAAACACTGCACAGGGACACCATACAAATAGT